>NC_134780.1:3947696-3967696 GCF_046742065.1 Oratosquilla oratoria | reverse complement strand
ATGGGTCCCATTTTCTATGAGTGTTTTTTAATAATTTCTATTTCATCATGACCAAGCAAAATACGAGCTATATACGATTATGTATAAAAATTATACATGTTTTATTTTCACTTATCGATGGTGACATGTTTTGAAGTAACACAATATTAAAAGGCGTTAAATACCACCAAGTTCAACTTTGGTAAAACGAATTCTATGGTTATTAGGAAACAGTCCTTGTAGAGATAATTTACGCTCTTGGGATTCGCATCAACGATTTATATTCGCCCGCGATCAGAGTGCGTGGTCTTGGTACGGTCGGCCAACCATATATCCTGATAATGGATTTGAAAGGGCAGAATCACACTGCAACTTAGAGACTATCACTGAAAGAGAGTTGCCAATAGTCATGTTTGGTGGCAAAACCAGCAGGCCAGTGTCTGTCTATACAATTGATTCTTTTACACATAATATAATCGTCTGTGTTATATATTCGCTACATAAGTATCAGTTTTTACTGCTTGATGTGAACACTGTTCAAATGCCAATGACATATGGATGACATCAATGAGGATGAAAACTATGAATCTACCATTCTAGATAAATAATGGATACATATTAAATTTGTATGCAACAAAGTTTATTGAGTAATACAATATATAGTATTCAGTGACTTTACGTTCCTTTTAATTATCTTAAATTGCCTTAGATTATTTTACGTAATCTAGTATCGCCTTATATTACCAAAAACTCCCTAAAATTGCCTTTAATTGCGTTAAGTTGCCTTACATTACCTTATATCTATTTAAATTACATTATCTTGCCGCATTTTCCTTGCATATTGCCTTATGTTAGCTAAAGTTACCTTATGTTACCTCATATTGCCTTGAATTGCTTAAATTGCTTTGAATTATCTTGAATTGCGTTGAATTGCCTTAGATTGCCTTATGTTGCCATACATTAATTCAAATTGCCTTAAGTTGCCTTAAATTGCCTTATATTGCCTTAAATTGCCTTATGCTTCCTCATATTGCCTTAAATTGCTTAAATTTCCTTTAAAACTAAGGAGACTAAAAAAAATAAGAAAACATAATGAAGTATAAGGAAAAATAAGGAAATCAAGGAAATTAAAGGAAAATTAAGGAAAGCAATGGAAATATCAAGAACCGTACGAAAATAAATGTAAATTATGGGAAATGTAAGGAAACGTAAGGAAAAGCACGAAAAGATAAGGAAAAAATATGAAAATAAAAGAAACGAAAAATATATTTTAGGAAGGCAATAGAAATATTAGGAAAAGCAGCGAAATAAAATGAAAATATAGAAAATAAGAATACATGTAAAGAAATCTAAGAAAGAATAAGGAAAAGTTATAAATGTAAAGAAAATTTAAAATAAAAGAAATAAATAGAAAAACAAGGAAGTCCATGGAAATAATAGGATTTGAAACAGAAAATGCCTTTTTCTTTTTGGCTACCCCCCTTGTAAGGGGGAAAAAGCCTTTGGTATATGTGTGTATGTATGATTATCTGCAAAAATAAAAGAATAATTAAGGAAGATTAAGGAAAATTAAAGAAAATAAATTAAATACAAGGAAACACAAAGAAATATATGTCAATATAAGGTAATATAAGGCAGTTTTAAGGAAATATAAAACAGTCTAAGGAAGTTTAAGGCAATGTGAGGCAATATAAGGCAACTCAAGGCAATATAAGGTAAAAATTATGAGGCAAAACAAAGCAATCTAAGGTAATATAAGGCAATCTAAGGTAATTCAAAATAATCTAAAACAATTCAAGGTAATATGAGCAATCTAAGGCAATTTAAGTAAATCTAAGATAATCCAAGAAAATACAAGGCACTATAAGCCAATATAAGGCAGTTTAAGGCAATTTAAGGAAACTTAAGTCAGTTTTTTGGAAGTTTAAGGTAATGTGAGGCAATATAAGGCAACTCAAGGCAATATAAGGCAAAATAAGGTAATATGAGCGATATAAGGCAATTTAAAGCAATCTTAAAGTAATTTAAGGCAATTCAAATTTAAGGTAATATGAGTCAGTATAAGGCAACTCAAGGCAATACAGTCTAAGGTAATATAAGGTAATATGAGGTAATACAAAGCAATCTAAGGCAATATAAGGCAATTTAAAACAGTTTAGGGCAATTCAAGGCAATATGAGGCAAGCTAAGGCACTTTAAGTAAATCTAAGGTAATTCAAGAAAATATAAGACAATATAAAGCAATTTAAGGCGATTGTAAGAAAAATTAAGTCAGTTTATGTAAGTTTAAGAAATTAAGAGGCAAAGTAAGGCAACCCAAAGCAATCTATTACAAGGTAAGGTAATATGAATAATATAAGGCAATCTAAGGTAATATGAAATAATTTAAGGCAATTCAAGCAATATGTGGCAAGATAATACAATTTAAGTAAATTTAAGTTAATTCAAGAAAACATAAGGTAATGAAAGGTAATATAAGGCAATTTAAATCAATTTTAGGCAGTTTTTGGCAGTGTAAGCCGATATCAATTGACAGAACAGTTAAAGTAAATTTTAGACAATTTAAGGGAATATAAAGCAATGTAAGGCAATGTAAGACAATTTGAGGCAAAGCAAAATAATATAGGCAATTTAAATCAATATGAATTAATTTGAGGTAGTTCAAGGCACTTGAATGCAATTTAAAGCAATTTAAGACAATGTAAGTCAATTTAAGGCAATGGAAAATAATATAGGCAATTTGAATCAATTTGAATCAATTCGAGGTACTTCAAGTAATTTGAAAACATTTTGAATAAATTTAAGGCAATGTAAGTCAATTTAAGGTAACTGAAGGCAATTCTAGGCAACTCAAGGCATCATATGGCAATTCAAGGCAATCTAAGGAAAGTTAGATCAATTTAAGTAAGTTTAGGTGATGATAGACAAAAACAGGTAAACATAAGGGAATATGAGGAAAATAGAAATATAGATAGATATAGAAAATAGATTAAGATGGTTAGAGAAACATAAGGAAACGCAAATACACACAAGGAAACGAAAACAAACAAGAAAAGGAAAAATGAAACAAAAAGGAATATAGATAAACAATTAGAAATATAAGAAAATGTGAAGACATGCACTGTGTGGCCATAAAACCTTAAATTTACGGCAAAGTGAATTACATTAGTTTTACGTACATACCAGAGGAGAGTAATGTCTTAGCACATTGGCAAAATAAGACTCGTCTCCCATTATCGGAAAATAAGATTAGAAATAAATATATCTGTGTATTTCGACCACCTTCTGTGGAGCAAGGGAAGTAGCCAAAGTCAGAGGTATAAATTCACTCTCACCCATTTCACATCCGCATACTCCACACACATTCATCACCCCTCCCTCCCTCTTTTCTTAGCTTCTCCTGGATGACGGGTCATCGCTGCATCTCGCCCACTGCCCTGGATCATAAGTAATGTAGCAAGACACAGCACATCAACAGCAAGGCCGCTTCATTTAATCGGAGACCCTCCCTCTCATCTCCATTCCCCCATGCAGAAAAAGAGAAGACGGGGAGAAATTCCTTCTGGCTGCGTCAAAATATCATTCATACATACTCCCTCAACCCCCATCCTCCATCCACTCCCTTCCATGCATCACAGCATCATCCATACACAACAATTATCAACTCAACCCTATCTTCTGTCTTCTCCCTTCCTTCCTCAACAGATATTCCCCTCTTTCCCAGTACCCCTTTTACCCCATCCATCCATCTCATCCTTGGTCGTCCCTTTATGTTCACTCCCTCCACCTTTGCTTTCCACACCTCTTTTACTAATCTTTCTTCACTCATTCTTTCCATGTGTTCAAACCATCCCAATACTCTTTCATCAACCTTATCTCCCAACTCCCTTTCCACCACCGCACACCTCCTCACCTCCTCGTTTCTCACTCTATCCATCCTAGTAACCCCTACAATACTTCTCAGGCATTTCACCTCACACACATTTAAACTCTTCCTCTCCTACTCTCTTATGTTCACTGTTTCTGCCCTATACAATTATGTCAGCATAGTCACCCCTTCATACAATCTCCTCTTAGCATCCATTCCCAAATGTCTATTTCTCATTACACTTTTTAATCCGCCAAGGCATTTACTTTCTTCTCTCAAATACATTCTACCTCACCTTCCACTCCTCCCTTTCCCGCCACATACGCACACAAGTATCTAAAGCTATCCACTTCCTCCAGTCTCTCTCCCTTAATACTCTCTGCCAATTTGTTGCCATCCTCTCCCCTTGTACATCACATCAAATTACTTTTTCCCGCATTTATCTTCAACTTCCTTCTTTCGCACACTTTACCAAACTCCGTCACCAACTTTCTTAATCCCTCCTCTTATCCTCCCACAAGCACTTTGTCGTCAACAAACAACAACTGGGTTATTTCCCATTTTTCTCTATTAGTTTTACTATTGAAAATGACAATTTTCTTACTTTTAATTAACAAAAAGCGTTTCAATAAAACTTCCCTACAAAAATGTTAGATCTATCAAAGAATAAAAAATGCAAACGCCACACATATACTATCAATGATTATTCCAGGATATTCTTTCTTTTCAGATATTCTAGTCCTCTTAGGCAACTGTAGAATCAGTGATGGTTGACATTAATGATTAAAAATCGCCATAGAATTAATTTCTTTTTCTATTGTTTCTTGGTGTCTAAATATACCGCTCGGGAGAAGTGAGAAGAGATCCTTAAAAAAAAAAAAAAAAAAAAAAAAAAAAAAAAAAAAAAAAAAAAAAAAAAAAAAAAAAAAAAAAAAAAAAAAAAAAAAAAAAAAAAAAAAAAAAAAAAAAAAAAAAAAAAAGGGGGCCGAGGACTCAATGAAGAAAGTTCCGCTGACTATAAGCCGGAGAGCCATTGAGGAAGTTTCTACTGGGTAACAGGCGTTCAAGATAATCACATGACACAGGAATGATCGTGCTGCTGAGGTCGTGGGGATGAATAACAACGGCGACATAAATCTCGGAATAGAAAAAGAAGGAATAGTAGATGAATGAGAGGATAAAAAACGAAAATTGTTTAAAATGTGTGTATAAAATTACGAGAAAAAAAAGATGTATGAAAATGAAAAAAGACCTCCCACACGATATGAACACAACGGGTAGACAG
Organism: Oratosquilla oratoria; assembly: GCF_046742065.1. NCBI lineage: Eukaryota > Metazoa > Arthropoda > Malacostraca > Stomatopoda > Squillidae > Oratosquilla > Oratosquilla oratoria. The sequence goes on along the minus strand of NC_134780.1, from coordinate 3,962,564 downwards.
ACAGACAGACAGACAGACAGACAGACAGACAGACAGACAGACAGACAGACAGACAGACAGACAGACAGACAGACAGACAGACACAGGCAGACAGACAGACAGAAAGACAGACAGACAAAGAGACAGACAGGCTGACAGACGGATAGACAGACAGACAGACAGATAGAAAAATAGACAGACCAGATAAACAGACAGGTGGACAGATGGACAGATAGGCAGCGAGTCAGTACAGAAACAGACAGAGAGATAGACAGACATTCCAGATAAAAAGGAAGACAAACAAACAAATGGACAGACGGGCAGATCAGACAGACGGACAGGCAGATGGGCAGACAGCAGACCTGATAGTGAGGAAGGCAGGCAGAACGGACAGACAAACAGACAGACAGGGGAGTCTGTCGATGCGATGGCGGGCGGGCGGGTCCTGAGACGACGGGTTCAATTTCGTCTCAATTGCCCGACGGAAGAAGAGGGGCCGCGGGCCATTTGTCAATCGTCCATCGCCATTTCCACTTGCCCCTCGATTGCCATTCTTTCCTTACGGCGAGTTGCCATTCACGAGAGAGTTGCCGTATCCCCTGGTGCGGCGGGGGAGAGTGGGGCGGGGGGAATCGGCCATGCGGACCCCCCCAACACTCTATAGTGGGTATATGGTCCCTCCACAACTGAATAAATTCGTCTGGTGGCCAAGTTATTGATCTTACCTGTTTCGTTTTATTAGATTTAACTCTCTTTTTTTTTTTTGTCAGGAAGAAGGCACTTGCGACTGTGTAACCGCACATAGAATTGCTCAGAAACAGTCAGTTGCATAAGGGCAGCGGCGCGCGATGTTTTCCATTAGGATAGAAACGCCGATGATTTGTCGTCGACAAAATTCAATACAACACTGCATAGGAGTTACGCCTAGCTGAATTGAACTGACTGATAGCCGTGAAAGTTATATAAATAGTTCTTTCTAACAGGAATTTCAAATTGGGATATTTCCAATATTCAAAATCTAGAGTATGTCGTATATCTGAGGTATCTTCTAAAATTCTGATATACCTTGCTCATGGGTGAATTGCAGTCAAGCCGAAGATGAAAGGGGTAGGGGGTTTTCTCACCTGAATAAAATAACTTGGCAGGAGCTGCAATAAATCCTAAAGTAGTAAAATGCAGCAAAAAAGGTCAAATATCTTTTGGGAGAAGACACTCCTTGCAGATTTTATTTTTGTTTGTGACCAGACAATGTTTATCTGAAGTGATAAAGGCCCAAATGAGACGAGGTCAATGGAGACTATATTTCGTTTTGACGACGGTAAAATTGTTTGGTCAAACCGTTCCTATGGATCTCTCTTGTAGGATACCCGCGGCCCCCAGGAATCCGGCCACGGCCACCGCATCAGCCCATAAGTCATTCGATGAAAAGAATTTGTGTTGCTGTCTGGAAGGGGCAATTGCGGGGCAGTGTACTATATGGATCTCTCTTGAGGGAAACCCGCGGCCCCCTGAAAGCCGGCCACGGCCACCGCATCAGCCCATAAATCATTCGATGAAAAGATTTTGTGTTGCTGTCTGGAAGGGTGCAATTGCGGGGCAGTGTACTATATGGTGCTCCGTGTCTTTAGTACGGTGGTTACATCTTGGGCGATTGGTGTCTTCTGTGATTTAAAGCAGGGTGGTGGGTGACCTGGACGTTGTCGTGTCGGTGCAATTGTTACTTGTTTTGAGAGTGATTTCTCTTCTGGGTTCGTTTCTGAGGGAGTTTCGTGAAACATAGACTTGAGCGGTCTGTTGTGGAATCCTTGTTTGTGATCCGAGTGTGTAGAGCAGTGGTTCCCAAACTTTTTTCAGTCATTTCCCCCTTGCACCCAGTTCAACCATCCAGATTTCCCCCTTTCATGTGTATGAGGGAAAGAGTAGTTAAAACACACTGTGACTATTTACTAATTTATTTTTCAAATGTACATATATACTGATAAACAGGCATTCTCTCTCTCTCTCTCTCTCTCTCTCTCTCTCTCTCTCTCTCTCTCTCTCTCTCTCAGACATGAGAAAATTCATCTGAGATTTTTTTAGTTATTAGGTAGTGTAATTATTTCCCCCCTGGTAGGTTCAAATTTCCCCCCAGGGGGAAATTTCCCCCAGTTTGGGAACCACTGGTGTAGAGTATTTGTGAATAAACGTATTGAAGGGTAGGCCATTGTGGAGGCAAGTATGATACTGCTGGGGCTGATTGCTTCTATGTTGAGTTTGGTGGGCGTTGTCCTGATGCATGGGACAGAAGGGATCGAGGTCTCTTGCATAGACCTTAAAGCGGCCCATACACGATCAATTATATTGCGCAATATCATTGTCAATACTCTGAATTGACAATTAAATTGACCATATATGGGCGATGTATCAACCATACACGGTCAATCTAATTGTGTATGGGCGATATATCGCCCATACACGGTGAATTTAATTGTCAATTCAGAGTATTGACAATGAAATTGCGCAATATATTTGATCGTGTATGGGCCGCTTTATGCCTATCAGTTTCATCTGCTGTTCTGTGGGAAGGATATTTGATTTTTGGTGTTGTTGCAGAACAGCTATTTATCATTCTTGATGTTTATTTTGTGTTGTTTGTAGCCTCTAGTTTTCTTTCTTGAATATTGACTATCACGCTGTCGATGCATAAATAAATATTTTGTGCATTTAGAGCATTTGAGGGCCAAGGTTTGTGTCAATTTCACCATTTCGTAGACGATAATGGGCGCAGGTATCATTATGTTTATCTTAAAAAATATATCTATCTATCTATTTATTCATTCATCTGCTCATTTTTTATTTATTCATTCATATATCTATTTATTAATTTATTTACTCATTCATCTATCTATTTTGATTGATTAAATGATTGACCGATTGACTGGTTGATTAATTGATTTATCTATTTATTCATTTATTTATCTATTCATCTGCTCATTTATTTATTTATTTATTCATATATCTATCTATCTATTTATTCATTTATTTACTCATTCATCTATCTATTTTGATTGATTAAATGATTGACTGATTGACTGGTTGATTAATTGATTTATCTATTTATTCATTTACTTATCTATTCATCAAATCATTCAATCATTTATTTATTCATTCGTTTATGTATTCTTTTATCTATTCATTTATCTCCTTATTCGTGTACGCATTCCTTTTCTATATTTAGCTTACTCTATACACTGGAGGAATGGTCCATTTCACTCCTGAAGCGTTGTTCCTTTGGTGTATCGCTCTCCGTCCAATGCCGCTTGTGTTACCTATTGCCAGAGTAAATCGCGTAAAATGTCAATGGGATGAAAGGGTTAGCCCTCTTACGTAATCAGAAATTTCCCTCAGATGTGTAAAATCACTTGGTACCTGCTAGAATAAACTTAAAATCCGAATATAGATGATAAAGGGTTGATACTGTGTGTGTGTGTGTGTGTGTGTGTGTGTGTGTGTGTGTGTGTGTGTGTGTGTGTGCAACACTGAATGGGTCCCAGTGAATAGAGATACATTTTTATCAACCACAATGCACTTTAATTCTAAGCCATCAACATCGGGAGATCCGTGGAGGCCAACATGCAGAAAATGAAACGTGGTACGGCCAAGGACTCGAACCCGGCTAGCACGTGACAAGTGCTGTTGTGACTTTACCGATTGTGCATTGCGGTTGATAAAAATGTATATATATATATATATGTATATATGTATATATATATATGTATATACATATATATATATACATATATATACATATATATATATATATATATATATATATATATATATATATATATATATACAAATATATTTTCTGTTGTTGTTCCATTGTAACAACTGCAAAAAATGTTATAAAGTATTTAATGTATATAGACGAATAGTAGATATTCCAACAACGAAAGCTATAGTTGGATGGTTTCGAAAGATCATGAAAATAAGGTTGGAGCCTCCTTATCCTCACTTCTCCCTCTGTTCTCCTTCCCTCTACCTCACTCCCCACCCTCATCCACTTAACCATTATTCTCACGCATTCTATCCCTCTCCTTATCTTCCCCCCAACTCCCCCTCCTCCGCTTTCCTTCCCGCCCCTTCCCCCCATTCTCCTCCCCATCGCTCACACTCACCATCCTACCCACCTCGCTTCCGCCTTCCCCTACACCTCCTCCTCTCCCTCCCACTCCCACTCACGTTCGCGGACCGACCTCACCGGTCATGGGTTAGTCCGGTCTATCACCGGACATACCCGGTGCGTTACCATAGTTCATCTCACACTGGTACTAAATGCGGTAGTAGTAGTAGTAGTGCTAGCAATAGTAATAGTTGTAGTAGTTCGGATACCCGAATCTCAATCATGATACCTAGCTGAGCATGCAAATATTTATTTCATTGCTGTTAAAATAATATGATTAAGATTACTAGATTACTTTGATAAGAAAATTACTGCATATATTGTCAATATTTAACAGCGAAAATATGTATTTGCATACTTCTGTTATACCATGGGTCAGCAAGCAAAAATGAGATGTAATGCAAAAACACAAAAAGAAAACATAAAGAATGGGACAGAAGCAACACATGAAGAATCCAAAAAGCACAAAACAAGCACAAAAGAGGGGTGAGTACCCACACCAACATGGTAGACGAAAACTCCTATTCAATGGAACACACGATCACACGTACGAATGGTTAGCATCAGTATGAAAATATAAGGATAATTGGTCATTATAAACCAATGAAACTAGGACATACATCAACATTATAAGATTAATAGACTAACTCGTAAATAGCTAGCTCGTAAATAACTAACGTAAATAATGAATAATAACGTAAATAAATAACGTAAATAACTAACTCGTAAATGTGGCTTGTCAAACTAAAATAATACAGGGAAATGTCTGATGTCTGATAAGGAACTAGACGAGTCATAACCATGAGATCACTCGGAATGAAGAATCCTAAATGTAAACAAGGTGTGAAATGTTAAACCAAAAGCACGAAATTAAAGAATAAGAATGTAAGTTACATAGTTGGAATAAACGTGAAGGATCCTTGCAATACCTCCACAATGATCACAAAACTGTAGAGATCCTTGAACCTAGATAAATTAGACGTCAATGCGCCTGTTTATACATGTCCTTGGTCTCCCACGCTTCTAAAAAAAAAAAAAAAAAAAAAAAGTAATTTCTTTTTGTGTTTGTATATATGGCATTGGCTCCGTCCCAGTCGATAGTGTATTGGTGATCTGATGTGAGCTTGGTTCGGGCAGATTTTGGGTCCTTTCGTCTCGTCTTGCTGTTCGTTGGTGATCTTCAATCCTTGAAGTTAATTTCCTCTGTGTTTCTCCTACATACTCTGCATCGCATAGCTGGGCTTATCGACATGATCTATCCCCTTGGATTATTCATTTAGGCTGTCGTGAAACGGTTTTATTCAGTCAAACGGGCATTCCCTTAGATAAACACCTAAGCAAGATACTGTAATGACTATAATTTATTTTATATTATTTGTTTATTTGTTTTGTTACCATTCGTCCGTTTGTTTATTTTTATTTGTTTGATTCTCATTCATTATTAGTTATGTCAATTTATTATTATTTACTATTTACCTGTTTATTATGTAACTATACCTAGGGATTTATTTATTTTATTTATTATTTACATTATTATAGTTTTTATTTATTCATTTATTTGTTTATCATTATTATGATTTTCTTTTCGCATCCGACCTAGATATGGACCAAAAGGTCTCCTGTCGGCATGCTCCGCCTTTGTAATCCTTTGTCATCCTTTGTATGACAGATAGCGTTCTATTTCTCTAGACGAAAAAAAACTTCTCTGCTCCTATCCTCCCCCACAACCCTTCCCCAATCTCCAACTCTCTTCTCCCCATCCCCACCCCCCCACCCCAAGATCCCCCCAACAATATACAACACTCCTATTACTCCCCCCCATCCTCCTTCATCCTCATCTCCCCTACCCCAGCCATCCGCCCATCATGGTGGGTGGGTAGGTGGGTGGGTTTAGGTTGAGCAACCGCCCAAGTCGACTGACGTCATACGTGGGTGGTATCTGACTTTCCCACTGCTCGGAAGAGGAGGGGGAGGAAGAAGAAGAAGAGGAGTAAGAGCAGAAAGGGTGAGGAGAAAGAAGAGTAGAAGTAGGAGGACGAAGAGGAGGAGGAGGAGGAGGAGGAGGAGGAGGAGGAGGAGGAGGAAGGTAAGGAAGAAGATGGCGCTGGTGGAAGGAAGACGTTGAAGGGGAGGGGAAAGTAAGAGAATGAGGAAAAATATGAAAGAAGGGAAGGAAACTGAAGGAAAGGAAGGGAAAGAAAGGGAAGGGGAGGAAAAGGATAATGAAAGGAACGAATAGAGAAAGGAAAGACAAAAGGTGCCAAACATCTTTTTAACACAAAATCATGAACATATATATATATATATATATATATATATATATATATGTATATATATATACATATATATATATATATATACATATATATATACATATATATATATATACATATATATATATGCATATATATATACATAAATATACATATATATGTATATATATATATATATATATATATATATATATATATATATATGACACACAGGAATCCCACAGTCGGAGAATATAAACTTCGAATAAAGAAGATTCCTATATTTCGGCTATCAACGTACTTTCCTGAAGAGGGCTACAGTTGATAACCGAAATATAGGAATCTTTATTCGAAGTTTATACATATATATGTATATATATATACATATATATATATATATATATATATATAAATATATATTTATATATATATATATATATATATATATATATATATATATATATATATATATATGAATATGTATATATATTAATTTGTGATGAAAACAAAGAGAAAATAACGGAGACTTGGAGGTGAGCACTCGGTTCTGGAGGATTAGAGGCTTTCCCGGAAAAAACGTAAATGCTTTTTGTTCTTTTTTTTCCGTGTATGTCTATGCAAATCGGCGGCGGGGAGGTCGTAAGGTCTTTGAGTGAGTGAGCTTTGACCTCTGGGCGTGTACTAGCACGCTTTGACCTGCAACGAAACTATTGTTCCCGACTCAAAGCGTTTTCTCTGCTCAAAGAAGAGGCTTGGCTTGACCATCATCTGCCCTCTCAACACCTACACCTACAGCACGTGAACCTGCACACAGCACCTACACCTGCAAAGCCAACACCTGCGAATGCACCTGCATCATCTTCGTACAAGCTTTCCCAGATTCTACAATCTCTATACATCCCCTAACACATACATATAACCTTACAGCAATTACAGTGACACAGTGGCTACAGTTACATTTCACAACAACCACACAGGCCAGAAGAACACCTATCCCTCTCGTCATAACACCTGCTCACCTACTTTTGTACAACTACACCTATCTTTCACATCTGCTCCCAATTTACAACACCTACACCTATCTAAACGATGCATTTTTATCCTTATAACACCCATATCTACCGGCACAACAATCGCAACTCATTTCACAACAGCTGCACAATTTTGAACAAAACATTTATCCGTCCTCAAGACACCTTGTCTGTTTTCAGAGCATCCACGGCTCGGGTGCAACGGTAGGTTTTGTTATTCGAAAGCTATCACTCTGTTACTGGCGATTTAGTCCAACACCCAGGCGAATAAAAACGTCGTTCAAATGTAACCATGCTGGCTGAGGGGGGTGGGGAAGAGAGAGTGAGTGAGAGAGAGAGAGAGAGAGAGAGAGAGAGAGAGAGAGAGAGAGAGAGAGAGAGAGAGAGAGAGAGAGAGAGAGAGAGAGAGAGAGAGAGAGAGAGAGAGTGAGAGAGAGAGAGAGAGAGAGAGAGAGAGAGAGAGAGAGAGAGAGAGAGAGAGAGAGTGAGAGAGAGAGAGATAGAGATCGGGATGGAGTGGAACCTAACATTGAGATTGGGGAGAGTAGAGAGGAGAGCAAAGAGAGCGTGAAGCTGAAGGAGTTCTACATGAGATTATAGAGGAGAGAAGTAGAAATTGAAAACAAAACAAAACCTGTGTTTTGTATTTTTTTTTATTATATTTGTAAGCATTTATAGATCAGCTGTTGGAAACAGAGGGGACCTGTTCTACCATTTACTGTGGAGTCCGATAGAGCCGATGGAGACAGGAACCTAACTGGGGCTGCCAATTGGGCCGAGTCAGTGTAGCAGCTATTAGTTAATTACCTGTCACCTCGAAACGCAAAGGGAATAGGTTTGTTAATGGCTGAAGGGTGTTACCATTAGTTCTATTCATTATCCAAACAGTGATACTCAGAGCTGTTAGAAATAACGAAGTAATGTCATATGATGGTTGCATCATTTAAAATGGTCAGTCTTAAGGTAGAAATTTGATATTCTTTTTAATTTATTCAGTATCTTTGGTCTTTTATTTCCGATGAAGAAAGGTATTAATCAGAATTACTGCACACACACACACACACACACACACACACACACACACACACACACACACACACACACACACACACACACACACACACACACACACACACACACACACACACACACACACACACACACACACACACAAAACACACACAAACAAACACACATTGCGACATGTGTGTTGTGTGTGTTGTGTGTGTGTGTGTTGTGTGTGTGTGTTGTGTGTGTGTGAGTTGTGTGTGTGTGTGTTGTGTGTGTGTTGTGTGTGTGTGTGTGTGTTGTGTGTGTTGTGTGTGTGTGTGTGTGTGTGTGTGTGTGTGTGTGTGTGTGTGTGTGTGTGTGTGCGCGTGTGCGAGATGACTGCATCCCTCAGGGTCCGCCCCCATTGTTGCGAGCCCAGGTCTCTCTCTCTCTCTCTCTCTCTCTCTCTCTCTCTCTCTCTCTCTCTCTCTCTCTCTCTCTCTCTCTCTCTCTCTCTTTCTATGGAGGTTAGTGGAAGGGAGTGGATCGCGAGGTCCATGGGTGAGCGAGGAGGCGGCAATGTGGAAGACGAGGATGAGGAGGAGCAAGGAGAAGAGGAAGAGAAGGTGGAGGAAGTGGAGGAGAAGAATGGGGGTAGAGGGATGTAGAAGGAAGAGTGGGAAGTGTGGAAGATGATGATGATAAAGAAGAATATGTTGGAGATGAAGGAAATGAAATAGGATTTAAAGACGTGGTGAATATGCATAAAGAGAAGTTAAAGAAATTTGCCGTGCTAGCTTAAAAGCCACACTCCATGCGGACTTATATGCTAAAGAGAGCAACAATGATAAAACATATATTGGTGCCTCACCATCTCATATTTATATCACAGAGTATCATATTTGGAGAATTTTGTAGCACTGGGACATTTGATTGAGGTCGTAAGTACAATCTGGCTAATATAACCGTACCGTGAAATGTGACAACAACTACGCTTAGGGAAGGACCCGTGGAAATTCCACTGTGTATTCAACTTTTGCGAGCACTGTACTTTTGGTATCCTGTACTTACATGCCGTACAGTAAATTTGATAGATTTTAGTTATTCCTTATAATCAACCTTAGTAATAACCAATTTGTCTACAATATGCATTAGTAAAGTAGAAGTAGTCAAGCAGATTGAAAGACTTAAAGCTACAAAATCCCCGGGTCCAGACGAAAATTTTCCGAGAGTGCTTAAGGAGTGTACATTTGAAATCTGCGACCAGTTAACTGAAATATTCAATAAATCGGTAGACACTGGTTTTGTGCCTAATGCTTGGGGGCAGGCAAACGTTGTTCCTGTTTTTGAGAAGGGAGATAAATCGTTTATATGCAACTAGAGGCCAATCAGTTTGACATCGGTTATAGGTAAAATTCTTAAATCAATAATAGCAAATATACTCAGAGAACACATCAAGAGACATAATTTGATTCGTGACACACAGCATGGTTTCTTCAAGAGAAAGTCATGTGTGACAAATCTTCTATCCTTTTACACTAAAGTATATAAGGCGTCAGATAACAATGATAATTACGATGTGATTTACCTTGACTTTAGCAAAGCGTTCGACAAGGTGCCACACCAGAGACTACTAAATAAAATCAAAGCCCATGGCATAGGAGGAAAAGTGTTAAAATGGATTAGAGCTTGGATCAGTAACAGAAAACAGCGGGTCACCATAAATGGAGTAAAATCCAGGTGGGGCAATGTTACTAGTGGGGTTCCCCAGGGCTCGGTTTTGGGTCCCTTGTTGTTCATTATGTACATAAACGACTTAGACGATGGGATAAATAGTGATGTTAGTAAGTTCGCGGACGACACTAAAATAGGACGCCTAATTAGGTCAGGAGACGACGCAGATATTCTGCAGGATGATCTTAACAAATTGTTCACATGGTCGGTGAAATGGCAAATGAACTTCAATATCTCTAAGCGTAGCGTGTTAAACGTAGGGCTACACAACCCCGAAAATAGGTACAGCTTAGATAACACGCTTTTAGAGAAAACTGAGTGCGAGAGATACTTGGGAGTTCTAGTGAGTCCGGACCTTAAAACCAGGAAACAGTGCATTAACGCCAGGAATAAAGCTAACAAAGTATTAGGTTTCATTGCTAGGACGGTAACGAATAGAAGTGCAGAGGTAATCATCAAACTCTATCTAGCGATAGTTAGACCCATCCTTGACTATGCGGTACATTTTTGGTCTCAGTCCTATAGAATGGACACCAATTCACTAGAATCAGTACAGAGAAAAAGGACCAAAATGATACATGGACTCGGAAATTTGCCTTACGAAGAGATCTAATACAGGTGTTCAAGTGGATCAAAGGCTTTAACAAGGGTGATGCAAACAAGGTCATCATATTAAAACAACACGGCAGGACTCGCAGTAATGGATTTAAACTGAACAAATTTAAATTTAAGAAGGAAATAGGCAAGAATTGGTTTACTAATAGGGTGGTCAACGAACGGAATAGACTTAGTAATCACGTAGTGAGCGCTAAAACTATCAGTTGTTTTAAGAAATGGTTAGACAATTTTATGGATGGGGATGACAGGTGGTGATGGATATGGAGCTGCCTAGTGTAGGCCTTACGGTCTCTTGCAATCTCCTTCATTCTTATGTTCTTATGTTTTGTATTTGGGAGCAATCATTTCTATCATCAGTAATGGTGCAGCAATACATTGTGGAATATTAAGTATTGCGGTTCCAATTGAGATTTTAGTGTACGGACGCACGAGAGGCTGTTTAGCCGCTGCGACAACTCAGCCGCTGCGGCTGAGTTGCCGCTGAATTTTTAAGATGTGCGCACGGGAGCGGTTTTCCACCTCAAAATTGATTCAGTTGCGAACTAACCTTTGTGCATTACGAATATTTACTCGGCGTTACAACTATTCGAGAAATAGTAAGAAGTACTTGTCAAGCGATATGGAATTGCACGAAACCCAAATTTATGCCTGAGAAAACGGAAGAAGACTGGTTACAGATTGCAAACTTGTTTTATCAGAGGACTAACTTCCCACATTGCATAGGGGCAATAGATGGAGAGCATATAAGGATATGTAAACCAAACAAAAGTGGATCGTAATTTTTCAATTATAAATCTTATTTTTCTATTGTCCTTATGGCTTTAGTTGACTCCGATTACAACTTTATTAGTATCGATGTAGGAGCGTACGGTGCATCGGGTGATTCCAATGTATTTAAGCAAACAAATATCTACAAAAAATTGCAACAAAACCAGTTGAATATTCCACAACCACCTCCATGACCTAACGATGAAAATGGAAAGAACATACCCTATTGCATAGTTGGAGATTAAGCTTTTGCATTGTCAGAGAATGTCTTAAGACCATTCCCACACAGAAATTTGGCTATTTCCAAGCGCATATTTAACTATAGATTAACCAGGGCAAGAAGAATGGTGGAATGTTCTTTTGGAATACTGGCAAATGAATGGCGAATATTTCATCGTCCTCTTGACGTTGCACCTGAATTTTGTGATTTAATTGTTAAAACATGTTACATTCTGTATAATTTCGTTTGAAAAGGGATGGCATTCAATTCGAAGATACAATGTATGATTGCAATCTTGATGATATTGAACCCATTGGAACTAGAAGTTCTATAAAAGGAACTGCTGTAAGAGATTATTTAACAAAATACTTCACTTCTCCCGCAGGATCTGTGACTTGGCAATATGACAAAATTTAGAATGCAAGAAAGTGTTTGGTTTTAGAATTAGTACATTTATACTGTATATAGCTGCATTACATTATTTTTGTTGTATTATATAATTTTAGGCAGCTGCCCATGCCTATGTTTATTATGTTTAAGAAATACACAAAACCAAATAAACATTTGAAATCAAAATCTTACCTAGTTTTCTTTTCTCCTCTTCTTCCATCTGATCCCAGTCATCTTGCATTGCCTCACACACTTCATTTCATAATTTATCTTTTATAGTTTTATAAAAAAGGAGGGGTCTTTTTTCGATTTCAAGTATGAATTTCTCACTGTCAAAATAGTCAGCGTTAACACACGACATCATGCTTGTACAGACCCCAAATGCACACTGAAACAAAATCTCAGCCGCTACATAGAAGCGGCAGTTTAACCTCTCATGCGCTTGCCGATACACATTTCAACTTGTTATATATTTGACAGCGACAACCGCGCCGCCTACAAAATAGAACCAGTTGCGTTTTTAAAACAGTAGCTATTAATTAACCGCTAATGCGCGCAATTCCATTAAAAGTAGTGTTTTCTATAAAAACGGCTAAACAGCCGCAGCGGTTGAGCGGCTAAACAGCCTCTCGTGCGTCCGTAGCCTTAGGCAAGTTCTATCGGCGAGTTCAGTCAGCGAGTTTGGTCGACGAGTTCGGTCGGCAATTTCGGTCGGCGAGTTCGGTCAATAATGTGTATATGCTTGTTCTGTATTTGCGTATGTGTGTGTGTGGGTATTTGTTTGTGGTAAAACTTGTTATCACCACCATAGCACTTTATTTCCTCACGTGGTACTCATTAAAATACGTAAAACACAGTAAACTCACATAAGACACAAATGTTGTACTTAGCTACCTCTCTTTGTGGGGGAATAAACGCAGACTTTACACAACCACTCCCTCACTTTATTTAACAATCCCTTGATCTACATAACAACACTCCTTTACCCCTTTTAATAAACCATCACTTCATATCACATCTGATCTCTCTGATCAGTAAGTCCTCTCGCTTTATGTCCTATTTTGCTTAACGTAAAGCCCTTTGTTTTATGTAAAAGCAACAACAAGGTCCCCTCTTTAGTAACAACTCTCTTTGTATAGAAATAGTTCTCTTTGTGTAACACTAGTTTAACACAAATGACCCTTTGCTTGACGTAACGACCCATCGCATGACGACGTATCAATCTATGGGAGAGAAATGGGTGGGGAAGGGTAAACGAATCATTATGCGATGAAGAAAGTTATTAATAAGAATTACTGCACACACACACACACACACACACACACACACACACACACACACACACACACACACACACACACACACACACACACACACACACACACACACACACACACACACACACACACACACACACACACACACACACACACACACACACACACACACACACACACACACACACACACGACTCGGTGGCGCGGTTGGTAGAGTCCCAGACTGTCAGCACGGTGGTACTTGCGGTACCTGGTTCGAATCCTGCCCAGGGCTGAAATTATTTCAGTATCGCTGCGCTTCGAGTCGTTACTCCAACTCTCGTGGGTGGGGAGTTGGGTGTGTGTGTGCGTGTAAGGTCATAGCATTACCCATAGATCGGTCATACGAGCTCTGAGCTCTCTTCCGGGAGGGAAATAGCTGTCGATCACGAGTCCAACACGTGATCCAAAGACCAAGGTGAATCACACACACGCGTCCCTTCACTTTGCGTAACAACTCCCACATTAAGTAACTTATCCTCATTTAGCATATCAATCCTTCATTTATATAACATTGATAAGACAATCCTTAACATCTTTCGATGTGCGTAACAGCCTCTCGCTTAATATATCAGTCCATCATTTTATATAACAGCGCTTCGCTTGCCAAAACAACCCTTTGCTTTAGTCAGTTAACAACCCCGTTGCTTTACGTAACGACCTCTCGATTAGCATATCAATATATTCTTTTATGTAACAGCGCCTTGCTTAGGTAACAAACCCCTGATTAATGTTAACGACCTCTCGGCTAACGTAAAAGTCCCCTCGATTCACGGAACGACCCCTAGTTTAACATATCAATTCATCTCATTTTGTGTTACAGCAATTCGCTTAAAGATAACAACCCCCTCGTTTTAAGTAACAACCTCTTGCTTTAACAACCTCTCGTTGGAGGCAATTACCCTTAGCTCTCTCAACAATCCTCGTAGGATGTTCAACTTGCCTAATATACCACTCAACAGACTTCACACAACAGGCTCTAATTAAGCCTTCTGTAACCCTAGCTCACTAACTAATTTCTAATTAGGGCTTGTTAGCCCTCAGCGTGCCTAGCCATACATCAAACCAGTAAGTATCTCCCTAATTAAGTCACCACATCCGGGCCCTTACATAGCCCCCCCTCCCCTAATTACGTCTTGTCAAACCGCTCCCTAACAAACGATCGCTCCCTAAGCCTATGGAACCCCGCGACCCATAGCTTTAGGTCCCTTTCCTCCCTCCTTCAAAGTGGACCCTGATCACACGATCACGCATTTTGTTCTGGTAAATTCCAGGCCATCTTAACCAGCTGTGGTCAGAGCCTCGCGGTGAAGGACTGGATGGTAATTGATCAGATGAGGCACAAACGTGAGAGAGTAGGATCGTGCATTATGGATATTTTGGCGATATAATAGTGTCAATCTAAAGA
>NC_134780.1:3937696-3942696 GCF_046742065.1 Oratosquilla oratoria | reverse complement strand
TCACTTTTGATGTTGTCAATTCCCTTTAAAATCTTAAAGACCTGTATCAAGTCACCTCTGAGTCTACGCTTTTTTAGGGAAAACAGATTCATGTGCTTAAGTCGATTTTCGTATGATTTATTTTTGATATTTGGAATCAGTTTTGTGGCTCGCCGTTGTACTTTTTCCAGTCTGTCAATGTCTTTAATGAGATTCGGTGACCATACGGAAACAGCATATTCCAAATGTGGACGAACTAACGATTTATATAGCTTGTTAATGAGTGATGGACTTTTGAAATCAAAAGATCGCGCAATCAATCCCAGAATCTTATTTGCTTTCTCAGAGGCTGAAATACACTGCTTGGATGATTTGAGGTCGTTACTGATAATTACGCCGAGATCTTTTTCACTATCCACTTTTGTTAACGAATTTCCAAATAACTTGTAATCGTACTTGCTGTTATTTTTACCTATGTGCATTACCTTGCATTTACTTGTGTTAAATTTCATTAGCCACTTTTCAGACCATTGCTGTAATTGATCTAAATCTTCTTGAATATCTAATTGGTTTGAGTGATCATTTGCCACTCCGCACAGTTTTGTATCATCAGCAAATTTGGAAACAGTAGATTTTAGTCCATGGTCTATATCATTTATATATACTATGAATAGAAGTGGCCCAAGAACGGAACCCTGAGGAACTCCACTTGCAACACTTTTCCATCCAGAGGTTTTTCCATTTAAAACAACTCTCTGTTTTCGACCTTTCAACCAATTACTAGTCCAACCTAATAGGCTACCACTTATTCCATGCAAAGCTAATTTAGTAAGTAGTCTTTCGTGTGGGACGGTATCAAAAGCTTTTGCAAAGTCTAGATATACTAAATCTATATTGTTTCTTTTGTCATAATTCGAGATAACTGTGTTGTAGAATTCGAGTAAGTTAGTCACGCAAGAACGTTTCCGTCTGAAACCATGTTGGCTATCATTTATCAAACGGTTACTTTCTAAATGATATTCGATAGCATCTCTGATGATAGTTTCCATTATTTTTCCTACGATCGAAGTCAAACTAATAGGCCTATAGTTATTTGGTTTCTTTTTGTCACCTTTTTTGAATATGGGAGTAACGTTAGCTAGCTTCCATTCTCTTGGGACATCTCCGGATATGATGGATTTCTTGAAAATAATTTCTAATGGAACAACAATCTCATTTTTCATTTCCTTTAAGATTCTTGGATGCCAACCGTCAGGCCCTGGTGTTTTATTAACTTTGAGTTTGTCTATACACCTTTTAATTGTTTCTTTTGTTATATTTACCGTAGTGAGTAAGTTTACCCCAGACTTTTCACAGGTTTCAGTTTGGAATTCACTTTGAGGTGTTTCGTTTACGAATACCGAGCTAAAATAATTGTTTAAGAGATTACACATTCCTTCATTTGTATATTCAAGTTGACCGTCAGCAGATAATAGTGGACCAATGTGATTCCTAACAACCTTTTTATCTCTAATGTAACTATAGAATTCTTTGGGATTCTCTTTGGATTTCTCAGCGATGTTCATTTCGTATTGTCGTTTTCTTTTTCTTATTGTCTTTTTTAAATCTCTCTGTATTGATACATAACTTTCATAGTCATTAGATGCACCCGAGCACTTATATTTCTTATAAGCCTGTCTCTTTTTAGCAATACTTTTTTCAGTTTCTTTGTCGAGCCACTTTGGGCGAGCCTGATTTGGGGGACGTCTGTCCTTAAAAGGAATGTAAGTTTGAATCATCTTAGTGAGCGTATTTTGAAATATTTCCCACATCTGATCTACAGGCCTTTCGTTTAATTTTTCCTCCCAATCTGTAAGCTGAAGCTCCTGACGTAGTTCTATGAACTGAGCTTTACTGAAATCGGGTATTTTAGAAGCACAAGTATCTATTCTAAAATTGTTTAGAATAGATTGTATATATTTATATTTATATTTATATATATATATTATACATGTATATATATATATATATATATATATATATATATATGTATATATATATATATATATATACATATATGTATATGTGTATGCATGTTCGACCTATTCCCTTCAGAAACTCCCCGCCCCTAAATCTGCCCCCAAACCGTTCTTCCCATTTCTTCGTCATTCTCGGGTCCAGAATGTGTGCAGACGCATACCTGTAAGGGTGTGGAGGGCAGAAAATATGAAGTGTGTGTGTGTGTGTGTGTGTGTGTGTGTGTGTGTGTGTGTGTGTGTGTGTGTGTGTGTGTGTGTGTGTGTGTGTGTGTGTGTGTGTGTGTGTGTGTGTGTGTGTGTGTGTGTGTGTGTGTGTGTGTGCGCGCGCTCGCTCGCTGTAGACATCCGAACCTAACCAATGATGCTTCAAAACTAAGCTGCTATGTCTTTTTTGTTGTTGGATTAAGAGAGTATAAATAAGAAATGAATTCTGTCGCAAGAAAACAGCTGCAAGTGGAAATGCACCAAATACCCAACGAGAGAAATGATACATTTCTGCATTTGGGCGCTCGTGGGTATGTGGGCGTGTGATGATATGTCGGTTGAGGGTGTGGGCGTGCGCTTGTATGGCTACGAATGCATATAGGCATGAGTGCACGTGGGCGTGAAGACACACCGGAGTAAAAATGTGTGGGCGTGTGGAAGTTAATACTTCAAGGTATGTTTGTGTGAGGGTGTATAATCACATAAACGTGAGTCTGAATTCGTGTGGGTGTGGGGCGTCTGGAAATCGAACTTCATGGGCGGGTGTGGGTTCCAGGGGTTCAATGCTGCCTGTGGACGTGGGCGTGTGCATAGGCGTGGGCGTGCAAGTACGAGGGGAGAGGGGAGGGCGTGAGGGTTCTGATCGCAACGTACGCAGATAACATCGTTGCTCACGATCTGCCCACGGCGTGGCGGCGGCGGCGGCGGCACTTGTCGTCCAACGCAGCCGCCTCAATTCCGCAACCAGCCTCAACGCCGCCTTCAACTCCGCCTCAGTGTAGCCTCTCAACAACGCCTCAAAAACTCCCTCAACGCCGTATCGGATTCACCTTGGCCCCCGACCGTAAGGAGTTCCAGTATTGCGTGTCATTGTCTCATCGCCTCAGTGTTGTCCCTTTCGCTGTGCTGGAAATTTTCACCCTGGTTGGATGAAATTATCTGGCGACGGACAAGACACATTTATGACCTATCAGTATAAGAAGAAGAAGAAGAAGAAGAAGAAGAAGAGAGAGAGAGAGAGAGAGAGAGAGAGAGAGAGAGAGAGAGAGAGAGAGAGAGAGAGAGAGAGAGAGAGAGAGAGAGAGAGAGAGAGAGAGAGAGAGAGAGAGAGAGAGAGAGAAAGACCCTGACAAGTTTAAACCTTTCGCTACCCATGATTGAGGGGTTTCTTTCGGAGAATAAAATCGCCTGGCGGCAGCCAAAACAAATGTGTAAGCAACGAATAATTGTGAAAAAGCCGTGAATGGTAATGGGAAAACTGAACTCTGCGCTCATTATCACAAATTTCATATTGCTTCAACTTTGACTCAACCCCTCCGCGGCGGCGTTTCGGTGGAACCTCAACATCGTTTCAATCCGAATTCGTCCTCGCCTCAACTTACCCACTTTTCCCTCAAACATCCTCAACCCCACTTCGGATCGTCTTCTACTTTGCTTTAGCGCCGTTGATACCTCGGGATACCACTGACGTGAGGATTGATCGCCAGACTAGAACAAGAATACGGAAGGGGATTGGCTTGCTGTCGTCCATTGTAATCCATTGTATTGGTTTACAGAATACTCAGTAAGGGATCAACATCTTCGTTAAATGATCAAACCAATTTTATATCTAATCCCATCTTGCAGACACTTTTCGTATCATGATGTTCTTTAAAAATTCTATTCTGGCTAACGACAAATAATCTTATTCTGAAGCGTTGAAAATTTGCTTGACCAATTAACGCCTTTCTTCTAATTGTATATATTTTCAAGTGTAACAATGGAATAGAAGATTTATGATGTATGATTTGAATATAAATTAATTAATTACCAAGGATCATAATCTAATTAACTAGGAGCTGTTTAGAAATGTATAGAATAGAAAATCATGGAATGAAACAAACTAACACAAACAGAATATAGAATGATGAATATGATCAAATAAGATAATAAGTGTGGCTCTGAATGACGTAGTGCATGATGCCATGGGGAGATTGATTGATGTAATATCCCTGTTGTCCAATTACAGATACTTTTCTCTACTCTAAACATTCGAAATAAGAAAATGTCAGATATCCACAACTGAAATTTTGTACCAAATCATAACGTGATAGTTCTTACTTAGTTACCGTTTCGTCTACGTATTCTTCATCCGGTATGGTTTAGAATACTGAAGGAGTTTACAAAGGAGGAGGATTACAAAGGAGGAGCATGCCGACAGGAGACCTTTTGGTCCATAACTAGGTCGGACGCGAAAAAAATATATAAATGCCAAAAAAATAGAAAATAGATAAAATAAAATAAAAATTATAATAATATAAATAATAGTAAATAAAATAAATGATACATAGGTATAGTTAGATAATAAAAAACAGGTAAATAGTAAATGGTAATAAACTGACAGATAAATAATAATAAATGGAAATCAAGCAAATAATAAACAGACAAATGATAACAAACAAGTAATCAAATAATACAAAATAAATGGGAGTCATTACAGGACAAAACCGAGGCAAAAATAAATCACAGATTTCTATTTAACTAATGACGAAGTATTTCATTGCTTTTGGTTTTCGTCATGGACTTAGCAGCAGATGAGGTTTTCGAATAGTAACCATATGTATTTACCATACCGGTGGAGAGAGAGTTCCCTCTCAGCTGAATAGAATTGCCTGACGGGAGATGGTATAAAAAACATAAGATCTAAAATACAGCGAAAGGGTTAGATTAAAAGGTGACATGTCTACAGTTTGATTCCAGGAATCGGACATTATTCTCTCCCCATTTTTTTAGAGCTTTATTTATTTTTTTTTATTTTTT
>NC_134780.1:3907696-3910196 GCF_046742065.1 Oratosquilla oratoria | reverse complement strand
CCAAACCATCCCCAGCATCATCATCTCTACCTACACCATCACTATCACCGTCATCGTCACCATGACCACCACAATCTCTATCACTATCACCCCAACACCACTGTGCCCACCACCAACGTGACCACCACCACCTCTGACGTCACCGTCACTCTCATCATTATCATCACAATCATCGCTCTCAGTACCACCACCACCACCACCACCACCACCACCACCACCACCACCACCACCACCACCACCACCACCACCACCATCACCTTCGCCACCAACTCGTGCTGGGCTGCATTCTCACCGCAACGAATCACTATGCGTGGATTTTACGTTTACATATGGATATATAGGTCCTTAAAAATATGGGTACGTAGGGATCTACAGATACACCACCAACTTCACCACCACCACCACCACCACCACCGTAATTATCACTACCATCACTACCACCATCATCACCACCACCATTATCACCTCCACCATCATCACCACCGCTACCATTACTACCACCACCACTGCCACCACCACCGCCATCACTGCAAACGTCGCCGTCGTCTTGACCATCACCGCCAGCACCAATGATTTCATTACAACCATCATCATTACCAACATCATCAGTACTATCATCTGGACAACAGTATTACCTCCCCCCTTACTACTAACATCACTTTCAACTCCACCACCAACACCAACACCAACACCAACACCAACACCAACACCAACACCAACACCAACACCAACACCAACACCAACACCAACACCAACACCAACACCAACACCAACACCAACACCAACACCAACACCAACACCAACACCAACACCAACACCAACACCAACACCAACACCATCTCCAGAACCTCTCATCAGGCCTTCCGGAAAGGTCCCACTTGACCAGCAGGTGACGGCAGCCTTCTGTGGTGGCGGAGGCGCTTACGGATAATGGATATGCGTTGTCTTGCCTTCCGGATAATGGATGATTCAGGTATCATGGGACGAGTGGGAGGAGTGGGAGTGGCGCAGGCAGGGAAGTCTTCCCCTCGCGTTAGGGCTGATGATGTCACTGGAACAGGTGAGTTGTTCCTGGGAATGCGCAGCGTCCGGATGACGGGATATCGCGGCGGACCACACAGAGCGATGGCTCGGATGTCCGCCGTGATACGGGCGGGCCGACCGTTTTGCTGCCGGCATGTCGAGCCGTGCTTTACAGTACTTCGGGGGTGGGGGGTGGGGGGGGGGGCGTTCTTCGGATGTGTGTGTCAATGGAACCAAGATGCTGTAATGATTATAATTTATTCTATATTATTTGTTTTTGTTTTGTTATCATTTGTCTGTTTGATTTTAATTTATTATTAGTTATATGTCAATTTATTATTATTTACTATTTACCTGTTTGTTTATTATTTAACTATACCTATGCATTTATTTATGTATTTTATTTGTTATTTACATTATTATAGTTTTTATTTATTAATTTATTATTATTATGATTTTTTTCGCATCCGACCTAGATATGGACCAAAAGGTCTCCTGTCGGCATGCTCCGCCTTTGTAATCCTTTGTAATCCTTTGATTGTGCTTTCCATTCCTTTCAAACTGTACTCTTTTCGCTGCGTTTTATGGCTATAGTGTATATTCTAGCGGTCGCCAAAAATTAATTATTCAGTTGCTGCAAACTCCTTCGGCAGAAAGTGTGATTGTTGACATTGAATAAACAAAATATGATGAAGGTGGTCCTATTAGACGTATGAAAAACTAAAACGTTTTATTTAAACTCAATAACATCAGTTGTATTTTCATGGCAAAAAAAAAAAAAAAGCTAACAAATGGTGTTCTAAGTATTAGAAGTTACTAATTCATACAACAATTTCTCTAAAACAAATGAAGTTTCACGTTATTTCGGAAATTAGGTAAAGAATATTCTGTAGAATATCTTGATCAATACAGTATCTTTAGTAATAGTAAAATTAGGTCATTGTCGTCTTCATCTTCGTCGTAGTCTTCTTTGTCGTCGTCGTCATCGTCTTTGTAGCCTTTTTTTGTTATCGTTGCTCTTACCATCACTTTCATTGTTGTTGTTGCCTTGGTATTTGATGCTGTTGCTGTATTTGTTTCTGTAGTTGTCGTAACTGCTGTGAAGTATCGAATGTGCATGTTGAAAATTCTAATCAGCTGAGGGGTGAGCCTAGGACCCAACAGGGTTCTCAGTCCCCCCCCCCAAAAAAAAAAAAAACCTGATTGCGCTACCATGTCGCAGGGATTAAGAGATAATGAGAGAAAACAATGTAATTATTGCCTCGGGTTTTACAGGTAGCAATGGTCCCCAGACCCTCTCAAACGTGGATATCTCCAGGAAGAAATGTTGGCCTGTTGTTCTTTGTATTAATGTAAGACGGTTTCTGTCACCAGTTAGTAAGAGGTTGAGAAGGAGAAAAGCTGACGGTTGTAAACATTCCTAAATCGAGAAAATGGAGAAAAGATCGTCAAAATTGATAAAGAAATTTTTGGTTCA
>NC_134780.1:3887696-3900196 GCF_046742065.1 Oratosquilla oratoria | reverse complement strand
ATTGACGAGGGAGTGGAGATGGAAGGTTTCAGGATAGTGGCACCAAGAGTACTTCAGTTTAATGTACTAATGTACTACCGAGTTCCTTAGTAAAGATTGTACAGGTGTACTCTGCGCCCTGTTTTGTTTTTAACCGGAAACCACAGCATGCGTTCTAAATGGAGTCAGCTTTTATATTTTCAATATTTTCTTTTGTTCGTTACGCTTCGTTCTTTCTTATTCTTTGGATTTTAGGGAAAGAGATGGAAAGACGAGGCGTGTACAGCGGCAGTGCTGAGGGTTGAGGATTTTTAGAATTCGAGTTGAAATTGATGGGCGGAATTGGACGACGTTTGTGCAGCGAGGGAGGGAGGGATGGAGGGAGGGAGGTAGGGAGGGAGGGAGGGAGGGAGGGAGGGAGGTAGGGAGGGAGGGAGGTAGGTAGGGAGGGAGGGAGGGAGGGAGGAAGGGAGGGAGGGAGGGAGGGAGGGAGGGAGGGAGGTAGGGAGGGAGGGAGGGAGGGAGGGAGGGAGGGAGGGAGGGAGGGGGAGGGAGGAGGGAGGGAGGGAGGGAGGGAGGGAGGGAGGGAGGGAGGGAGGGAGGGAGGGAGGGAGGAAGGGAGGGAGGGAGGGAGAGGGAGGGAGGGAGAGGGAGGGAGGGAGGGAGGGAGGGAGGGAGGGAGGGAGAGGGAGGGAGGGAGGGAGTATAACTGTTAAGAATGGTACAAAGGAACAGTAGGGGATAGTAAGAAAAGAAGTAGGAAGGGAAGAGGAGGAAGAGGAAGAGATCAAGGAGAATTGGGTTAATGGCGAAGGAGGGAGAGTTGCAGACAAACACGACGACAACAGCGACACTGAGGACGACTTGCGATTCCAGAAAAAAAAAAAAAAAAAAAAAATTAAGCAGTCACAACAGCCAGCAAAACACCGGAGACATCTTTCCACTCTTCCACCATTAAGATAGATAGATAAATAAATAGACAATTATGTAAATGAATAATTAAGAATAAGAAAAGAGTAATCTTCCTACTGTGTCTACACCACTTTAGAATTCCTCTGAACCACATGATTCTATTCAGACTTGGGGTATTACCATACTGACAAGGGTTAAGGTGATTTCGGTTAAACATTTCGAAAATGAATTCACTGGTGAGAAGGCGTCACAGTGGGTCTGTTATGTTATGTCTGTTATGGGTCTGTTATGTTATGTCTGTTATGGGTCTGTTATGTTATGTCTGTTATGGGTCTGTTATGTTATGTCTGTTATGGGTCTGTTATGTTATGTCTGTTATGTTATGTTATGTCTGTTATGGGTCTGTTATGTTATGTCTGTTATGGGTCTGTTATGTTATGTCTGTTATGGGTCTGTTATGTTATGTCTGTTATGTTATTTTATGTCTGTTATGCTATGTAACAGTGGATGTTATGGAATGCCATTTCAGAATATGTGTTTTGAACATTTTTCTACCGAATCTATAAGAAACGGATCTTCCATTATTCCCCAATTCCTCGGAGGAAAATGGGAACGATGGGAGAATCTTAATACACTAACATCTCGACGCGAAGGGTCTTGTTCACAAAATGACAACAGTAATTAACCACAGAGGGACGATCACGTGCAGGACTGAATCACCTTCCACGACGACCTAAGGGCGTTAACACACTGGTCTATCTTTCCTCCAACCTCCAATTAATCGGAGGTATTGCCACCTCCAGGACTTTTTTCACCGTAAAATTACTATGGCAAACTATTTTGTTTTCATTTTACATA
The DNA here is from genome assembly GCF_046742065.1 of Oratosquilla oratoria. NCBI lineage: Eukaryota > Metazoa > Arthropoda > Malacostraca > Stomatopoda > Squillidae > Oratosquilla > Oratosquilla oratoria. The sequence goes on along the minus strand of NC_134780.1, from coordinate 3,898,447 downwards.
GAATATCATTTGATATACGGGAGGAAGATTATTTTGAACCAGCATATTAGATTCCTCTCCGAAAGCTGTGCGATGGAATTTCACTCCAACAATCGGGGAAAAAATAGTCCACTGTAATACCGCCTTAACCGAGAAAAAGCTACAAACTCATTAACAAATAATGAAGTAGACGGGCACAGTACGGGATGGGGGTTGGGGGTGAAGAAACGGAGGTGGGGGTTGCCGTTAGGTTAGGTCGGGAGGAGGTGTTGCCCGGGCGTCGTTGGAGGTAGTGTCACCTCCTCCGTCTACACCTCTTGTCACCTTCGTGAACAAGATCCTGTAGGTCGAGACTTTAGGACATTAAAGTTCCCTCAACGTTCTGTTTATATCTGGTATTCTTCCTCCACAGTCAGTCTTATTTGGCACCCCTATGTTCAATACATACGCACACATACACACACGCGCGCGACACACACACACACACACACACACACACACACACACACACACACACACACACACACACACACACACACACACACACACACACACACACACACACACACACACACACACACACACACACACACACACAACACACGCAGCCGTACACACACACACACACACACACACACACACACACACACACACACACACACACACACACACACACACACACACACACACACACACACACACACACACACACACACACACACACACACACACACACACACACACACACACACACACTCACAGCTTCTACATCATCTCATTTCTTTACTCACATTTACTCTGAACTTCCTCCTATCACACATTTCCTTGAACCTTACATTAACTCCCTTAGAACCTCCTCTGACACAGCCGCAAACGCAGTGTCATCAGCAAATAAAAACTGGTTCACCTTCCACTTTCCACCACTCTCACTAACCATCTCCAGTCCCCAGCCCATCACCTCTGCATTTACGTCTTGTACCATCTCATCCGTGTACACAATGAACAATCACGGTAACATAACGCAGCACTAGTGCAGCGTCACCGTCATATCAGACAACTCATTCTCACCATTGCCGTCCTTATCAGAAGCTTTGTTACTGCATTATAAAGGTAAAGAATTAGAAATTATGAAAAAAAGTTTAAAGTTTGCTGAAAATTAGTTTCAAATGTTAGAAACAACGTCCCCATGTTATAAGCTGGTACAGTTATTTCAACTATGAATGATTATCATTTCAATATAAACATCGCATGTTTTCAACCCTGGCATCAGAACACATGACTATGTACATATATCTAGCTTGTTATTTTTTTGACTATGACTCTATTTTTTACTTTGTCCTTTCAGATAATGTATTTGACAGCAACTCTGTGGTGTGTGTGAGAGAGTTTCCTACAACCTACAAACACTTACAACTGTTCGAAATTCCTAGACCATCGAAACAGAAGAGGGTTGAAGAGCCACTCCCCTCCGTCGCTTTCTCATCGGTACCGACACTGACACTCTCCCTAACCCCATTCCAAAACTCTTACTTACTCCCCCCCCTTCAACTTAGTTTCACTCAGTGCTAGTTGTAAGAGGCTGGTAGAGAATAGGTAGAAATAGGTAGAAATAAGGGTAGAAGGCGTTGGTTGCATTTTTGTGAATTGGGTGTATAGTAAACAACAGTTCGAAAGCAAGCAGTTGTATAAGTTCGCTCTCCACCTAAAGTAATAAAAAATGGCCGTGTATGTTTCGCTGACTACTTGTAACCTCAATGGATTATGAAGAGATTTGACATTGCTAAACAACATTGCATATAGACTTGTAACAACAAAACTGACTGGGGAAAGGGTGGAGGAGGAGAAAATTCAATTGGTTCACGATTGTAAAATCACGCACTTTGGGGAGGATCTTTAAAAAATCACTACGTCACTGGGAGATTTACTTAGGACCTAAAATACGTGTTCTCGACGGGAGTCCCTAGGTGTACCTAAGAGAACTAAGAGTAGTAAAATTTGTGAAGAAAAGTAAGAAAAATCTCAGCAGTTTCAATACCCATAGACTGAATATTCTACTGACTAAAATACATTAACTAATAAAGTAATAAAGAGTGATTAAAGACAGTAGTGAAAGTTGGGTGAAAATGGAAAGTGAAAGGCTGTACAGAAAGGGTGGATGAGACTAATACATCCATCTTTCTTCTCACAAATAAACTACCAATCATTTCCCTTCTACTTTCATTTGTACCACAACCACGCACGTTTAATGACCAACATTTTAGAATTCTGGTTGGAATTCTTTTCCCAGACCCTCTTATACCCTGACTTCTCGTAGGATGAACATACAGATAATAGGATACCTAGTCCCATCATTCCGTCCCACTGTGTCGCCTTTTATGACTCACATTGGAGTCACAGTGAGAGAATTTTTCCCTGCACCACACCACAGGGGACCCAAAAAAGGTAGTGTCATAGAAATAGTAAAAACAGTGTAAAGGGAACAGTGTAAAAGAGGCACAAGTGCAGTATAAAAGTATCATCATTCCTCTAAGAGTAGATATCTTATTCTAACACAAACAAACGATGTGGGACTTGGGTTCATAGGGGAGCCCTAAAACAGTTCTTAAAGCATTGGTTACACATTTACCATACAATCATTACTGAATACCTCCTAGCTCCAGTACAGGTTATGATTAAAACCTCTAAAAAGTTCGTCAGAATCGTATGAAGTAATATGGTATGGCAGAATCCAAATGTGTAATACAGCGCTTCAGGATCTTGATGGAGTAAATCTATGTTTATGAATTTCATAGCCTAATACAATCTTTCACAGCTTTTTAACGTTATAACATGTTTTAAGACGACGCATTATCATGTTGTAGAACTATGTGACGTATTGCCATGTCCTAGGATGTTATGAACTACAGAGATATTACTTTTAAGAATATTCTGATGTAACATCGTATTCTAGAATCTTATGCCATAATAACGGGCTTCACGTTCTTGATGGTACAGTCTAATGTTCTAGAATTCTATGACGTAATGATATCCTCAGAACTTTCATGACGCAAATTCACGTTCCCGAGTCTTATGACTTACTGACACGCTTCAGAATCAGGAGGATACAATGTCAACATTCAGAGGCTCCATAGTTTCACAAATCGATGTTGCCAGTTGCGTTTAGCCCCAGTTGCTATTGTCTTCCCTCATCTGTACTCTCCATTGTTCCTCTCCACAGCGCTGAACTCCAGAAGCTAAATCTCAATTTCCTTTTACATCTTGGGTTTCGGAAATCCCGATTTGAACGTCTTTGGCGGACGGACGGACAGACGGACGGAAGGACGGACGGGCAGACAGACGGAAGGACGGACGGACGGACGGATGGACGGACGGACGGAAGGACGAACGGACGGACGGACAGACAGATGGACAGACAGACGGACAGACAGACAGACAGACAGACAGACAGACAGACAGACAGACAGACAGACAGACAGACAGACAGACAGAGAGGCAGACAGACAGACAGACAGAGACAGATAGACAGACAGAGAGACACAGACATACAGACAGACAGACACAGACAGACAGACAGACAGATAGACATATGAATGAAGGCAGACAGCTAAACAGACTAACAGGCAAGCAAACAAAAAGAAAATAGAAGATCAGGCAAAGCAAACACAGAAAAGCAGACTGACAAACAGAGAGGCAGACTGATTGACTGACTCAGTTCACAACGGCCGACCCGTATGTCTTTTTTTTTTTTTTCTTTTTTTGCAGAGCGCGATCAGAGGTGGGTGTGTGCGCCCAGATGTGCGTATTAATGCGATTACATAATCATATCCGTAGACAAAGAAAGACATACGCACGCGTCCTTTCATGCGCACACGTGCACGCAAACACACATGCTCACATGCAAATATATACAAGTGCGCGCACTGACACACACGCACACACACACACACACACACACACACACACACACACACACACACACACACACACACACACACACACACACACACACACACACACACACACACACACACACACACACACACACACACACACACACACACACACACACACACACACACACACACACACACACACACACACACACACACACACACACACACACACACACACATTGGAAACTGAGTACATGAAATATAATGAAGATGTCTGTGGTTTCTTTGTAACTTCATAAAGGTGGCATTACACCACTACTATAACCAGAGAATAGAATCTGATGTTGGTTGTTCAGGTAGCTGTACAGTGAGCCACTGCAGTAAGGTGGAGATAGAGGAGAAAGAGGTGGAGGTAGAAGAAGAAGAGGAGGAGGAGAAGGAGGAGAAGGAGAAGGAGGAGAGGTGGAAGAGGAGGATGGGTTGAAGGAGTTGGTGGAATTTTTGGTTATATCATTAGTGATAGTGATGGTAATATTGTTAGTACTATTGTTGGTTTTTGGCGGTAATAGTAGCTGGATTGGTAGTAACAATGTTGATAATGTTATGGAAGTCCTATTGGTAGTTGTGGTTATGGCTTGGTTCGTTGTAGTGTTGGTAGTTTTGATGTCAGTAGTCACGGTTCGGGTGGCAGTGAGATATCATCAGGATAGAAGCCTGGAAATCAGAGACGAATTTACATCGAATGAGTTCGAGGATGACGTCACAGAGGGACTTCGGGAGTGACGGGAGGTTTCGATCTCGTCGATGGATGTGTTGGTGCCGAAAATTGATCGCGCGGACGCTGATTGACTTCGAAGATCAAACGACTGGAAAGAGCCGTCGGGCACATCAACTCTTCCATCTTCTATTCCTCTTCTCCTCCTTCACTTCCTTCATACCCTCCTCTTCCTTCATCTCCTCCTCCTTCCCCTCTTCCTCTCTCTCCTTCCTCCTCTCTCCTCTCTTCCTTCCTCTCATCCTCATCATCCTCCTCCTCCTCATCATCATCTTCTTCCTCATCATCATCATCATCATCATCATCATCATCATCATCATCATCATCATCATCATCATCATCATCATCATCATCATCATCTCATCATCATCATCATCATCATCATCATCATCATCATCATCATCATCATCATCATCATCATCATCTCATCATCATCATCATCATCATCATCATCATCATCATCATCATCATCATCATCATCATCATCATCATCATCATCATCATCATCATCATCATCATCATCATCATCATCATCATCATCATCATCATCATCATCATCATCATCATCATCATCATCATCATCATCATCATCATCATCATCATCATCATCATCATCATCATCATCATCTTCTTCATCATCTTCTTCTTCTTCTTCTTCTTCTTCTTCTTCTTCTTCTTCTTCTTCTTCTTCTTCTTCTTCCTCTTCTTCTTTTCGTCCACCGACTTCTTCCCCTCCTCCTCATCTCTTTTCTTTCATCGTCTTTATCTTCTCCTCTTACTTCTCCCCCTCCTCCACCTTCTCCACCTTCTCCACCTCCTCATCCCCTCCTTCTCTTCCTCCTATTCCTCAACTTCATCATCATCCACACCTCTTTCAACTCGTTATCTCTTCCTTCTCTTCTCTTTCTTTTCTTTTCTTCCATTTTCCTCTCGAAGACTTTTCTCTTCGTTTTTTCTCCTTTTTACCCCGCTTTTTCTTTTTCTCAGACTCGTCCTCTCTCATTCTCTTCTTTCTCCATCTTTTCTTCCCTTTCTCCTTCCTTCCCTCCATTCTTACCTTCTCTCCATCTCCCTCTCTCTTTTTCTTTCTTCCTCTCCTTCATTCCTTCCCTTACTCTTTTCCGCTTTATCTCACTCTTTCACTCTTTTTATATCCCTCTCCCTCACTCACTCTCTCTCTCTCTCTCTCTCTCTCTCTCTCTCTCTCTCTCTCTCTCTCTCTCTCTCTCTCTCTCTCTCTCTCTCTCTCTACTTCCCCTCCACTCTTCTTTTTGTCATCTCTTTTCCTTTCTCTCTCTCTCTCTCTCTCTCTTTTCCTTCCTCTTTTTTCCTCCAACCTTTCCGTGCTTTCCTCATTCTCTTCTTGCTCCCTCCGTCCCTCTCGCCCTTTTCCTCCCCGCCCCGAGCCGCCGCCGCCGCTGCTGCCTCGTTCAATTGGTGCGCAGCAGAGAGCGAATTGACTCGATCATCGGGCAGCGCGGTGATGGGCCCGATAATAAACGCAGCGATCAGATTGCGCATCACGGAGCGATACTATCTGGCGCGGCGTTAATGGTCCTTACGACACAGGGCCCTCGCGACACAAAGCACCCGTGTCACCTGATGTCGAAGGGGTCGTCAAAGGCTTTTAGGAGAGTCCCAGAGGCAGGGCAGGGCGAAAGGGACGAAGGCTGCTGTTGTTGATGTGATTGGTGTTGTTATTGTTGGTGCCGCTGCATAAGGGGTACACGCCCGCACATGCACGCGCGCGCGCATACACACGCACACACACACACACACACACACACACACACACACACACACACACACACACACACACACACACACACACACACACACACACACACACACACACACACACACACACACACACACACACACACACACACACACACACACACACACACACACACATATATATATTTGTATGTATACAGTATATATATCAAACAAAATCATAATTTAGTCCTTAGTAAGAAACTTTGATGGCAATAAAGTAAATTGAGAAGAATGGGAAGCAAGTGATAAAACGAATTTCTGGGGGTAATACTGTTAGATATGGCAACAGGAATCAAAACGAACCAGTTGATAACTGAAGTGACTCGGGTAATATGGGATGACATTCTTACGTGATTGGACTTACAACTTACCAAAAAGTCAAAAATTCTGATCCGCCTAAGACTGGAATATACGCTTGTGGAACGACCCCCACACAAGGAAAGATACAAGCAAAATCAAGAAGATGCAAAGGACAGTAACCAAAATGGGTTTCACACTGTCAGATCAGCCATACGAGGACATATCAAAAACATTGGGTATGCTAACATTTAAAGATTGAAGAGAGCGGGGTGACTTGATTATATTATTGAGATCACTAAAGAGGATAGACTATAATAATATAATAAATAAATTTATTTGGCAAAGAATCAATATACATGAAATGCAGATAATGACAAGAACATATAGCTCGAAATGATAACTGCAAATGGCCGAGGATAACACAAAAAAGCATGTACGCTTATTTCCATTGTGGCAGAAGAGATATGAAAAGAAATTGAGAGAAAAAACTAAATGTCTAAACGGTGTGAGGAAATAGTTTTCCATGCAGATGCATAAGTACTTGAAATAGACAAGAAGATAATATGGCCGAAATTGGAACAATACATGAATCAAAACTAAGTGCGATAATTGGAAAGTTAGGATATGGCCCAAGTTGAGACCATACATGAATTTGAAGCTAGGTATGATAATCGGAAAGTAAGAGACAGGACCCCACGAGTACTGCTCATTTCTCGTATACTAAAGTACCCCGTATTGGGGTAACGACTGCATGTTGTCATGCAGCAGTAATTTCATAGTAGCATGCAGCCAATGTTTTTGGGACATTTTTTTTGGGAGTCCCTGTGAACTAGGACCACACATTTATCTACATTAGAGTAAAATCTCTACTCCTAGAGGAATGATGCTACTTTTTGTGCTAGACTTTCCATCCATTATGCTGTCCTCTTGAAACTGTCATTTACCATTTCCTTGTTATCATGCAGCAGTAATTTCATAGTATCATGCAGCCAGTGTTTTAGGGCCACACATCATTTATCCACATGGGGTAAAATCTCTACTCCTAGAGGAATTATGCTACTTTTTGTGCTAGACTCTCCCTCCATTATGCTGTCCCCTTGAAACTGTCCTTTACCACTTCCTTGAGTATATCTTTTCTTTCCCCCAGTGTCTCCTGTGGTTGGAAGAGGAACCAATTCTTCCACCATGATTCCCATGTGAGTCGTGAAAGGCGACAAATTGGGATCGAGTGATGGGACTAGGTATCCTGTCCTCTGTATGTTCACCATCGCATAGGAGGGTCTGGGAGGAGAACTCTAATCCAAACCCTAAAATTTGGGTTTTTAAATGTTGTAGTGCCGATGAAAGTAAAAGGAAAGGGACTGGTAGCCTCTTTGTATAAGAAAGATGGATGTGTAAGCATCAAGTGAACTTAGTTGAAAGGTAAGAATGATTTTGAGTTTGGTATCATGGTGGGGAGAGTGTCGGGAATGGTGATGGGGGGAGGGAGGGAAAGAGCATTTCTGTTTGTAAGTGATGAGAGTGAAGGAAAGGGTCTTCAAGATTAATATGGGTGAATGTGAAACTGGGATAGGAGACGTGTGTTTTTGTGAGTGCATATGAAAATATTAGTGAGAAAAATGAAGAGTTTTTTTTATAGATTTGAATAAGTGCTTAGAGAGTTTTGGGAGGAATATAAATGTAGTTATATTGGGGGATTTCAATGCTAGAGTAGGGGTTGAGCTAATAGATGAACTAGTACGAAAATCTGGGTACAAATCATAGTGGAAGATAATGTCGGAAATGTGTTTAGAAAACGAGTTGATGGTAGCAAACATTGTTTAAGAAGAAAGCCAAACATAAGTATACATTGGAAAGGGTGGTTAACGGAGGGGTCGTTAAAAAGGCATTAATGAATTATGTAGTGGTATCAAAAGAAAGGATAGGAAGCGGGGTAGTGTCAGATTATTTTTTATTCGAAATTAACTTGTAAGTGGAGCAAAAGTGGAGAAGGAAAAGGGTGTTCGAGAGGTAATTAGAGTTAAGAAACTGGAAAAGAAAGGAAAGAAGAAATACCAGAAGTTGAAAGAGGCATTGGAGGTAGCGAGAGAGAGAGGAGAGGTAAGAGTAGAGGAAGAATGGGTATGTTTTAGGAAGGAACTGAGAGAGTCTGGAAAGATGGTATGTGGGACGAAGAAGATAAGGGAAACAACAGAAAAAGTAGTGAAGGGTCGGATGAAAAGGTGAAGACGATAGTAGAAGATAAGAAGCGAGTATATATTGATTGGTTGCATGGCCCGACTCGGGAAGCATGAGGGATACGAGAAGAATATAACAGAAGAAAACCAAAACATCGCGAAAGAGGCAAAGAGGAGAGTAGATGTAAAATGGGATAGTAGAATAAAAAACAGAATAAGAATATTTTTAGAGGAAGTGAAAAGAGTGATTCAAGGTGAGTCAGGTAGAGAGTAAAAGATAAAAGGTTCAAGTGGAAGGATGTTAATAGAAGAGAAGGCGGTAAAGGAAAAAATGGTAGAATATTTCAGAGTTGATGATTGTGGAGGATATTAGGGAGGGGTTGATTATAACAGTAGGAAGAGCTAGGGGAATGGCTGTGACGGGAGAAGAAAATGACAGGGATATAGGAAAAGATGAGATACAAGGAGCATTGAAGATGATAAAGGCTGGTAAGGCCCCTGGTTTGGATCGGTCTCATGCGGAGTGTCTGGCAAAGGGAGGAGAGGTCATAGTGGATTTGCTGATGAGGTTATTTAACGTGTGCCTAAGGAAGGGGAATGTACCGGAAGATTGGAGGAGTGCGTGTATGTAGGAGTTTTAGAGGGGTCAGTTTGTTGAGTGCAGTTGGAAAGATAAATGGGAGGATGTTACTGTAATTGAGAGGGTTAGGAAAGAACAGAGGAAGTAATTGTAGGCTTAGGAAAGGTGGGTCAATTTTTTTGTGGTAAGGCAGATTTGATAGAAGTTTTTGGCCAAAGGTGAGGATGTTTTTTGGGACTTTACGGATTTAAAGAAGACTTATGTCAAGGTAGACAGGAAGGCGTTGTGGGAGGTACTGCAGATATATGGGATAGATGAGAAGCTGCTAAGGGCAGTAAAGATATTTTAGATGATTAGTGAAACTCGTGTTAAGGTTGAAAATGATGAGTCACTGGTTTTAGGTGAAGGAGGTGATGTGTCAGGGTTGTTTTATGTCAACATGGCAATTCAATGTGTACATGGGTAGGGCGGTTCAGGAGATATATACGAGGGTAATGGGCGTAGAATTGGAGATGGTTAGAGTGAAGGGAAGTGGGAGGAGAGCCAGTTGTTGTTTGCTGATGACACTGTGGTTGCGGCTGGGTCAAAGGAGGGTTCAAGACAACTTAAGACGGATTTTGGGAAGATATGCGATAGGAGGAAGTTGAATGGAGATGTGGGTAAGAGGAAAGAGGTAATATGCACTGTACAAGAGGTATAGGTGGCAGCAAGCTGGAGGTAAGTTTCAAAGGCGAAATGTTAGAAGAAGTGAATAGTTTTAGATATTTTGTGTCGCATGTGGCAGGAAATGAGTGGAGTGGAAGTGAACTGTGGAGTGGAAGAAGCAAGTTAATTGGAGGGATGGAAAGACTCATGAGAAATAGGTACTTGGGAATGAATGCAAAGAGAAAGGTCAGTGAGTAGAGGACTGAGATGTCCTCTCATCCACAAGGAGCTACAAGGGAAATGATTGATGGGTTGAGGGTGGGTGGTTGCATGCCTTGGATGGCTACCACCGTGTAAGGGGGGAAGAAGCTTTTTAGTATATAGATAGATGGACAGGTAGGTAATTCAGGTAAATGCATGCACACACGCACGCGCTCACACACATACATACTTATAGAAGGGTCATTTTAGTTTTACAGGGCAGAATAGCCACATCAGTCCAGCAGAAAGTGCTGTTATGACGTCACTGAAAAAACAAAACACTTTATCCATGGTGACGTCATGTTGTTTTCATCTCTGCTCTGGAAAGAGATTGGCGTCCGCGCGCGCGCGCTCCGGGAAAC
>NC_134780.1:3857696-3862696 GCF_046742065.1 Oratosquilla oratoria | reverse complement strand
CAGCACGAGACTTTTTCTGCGAGTGTACATCATTTCACTGACTTATAACGGTTAAGTGGTAAGAGTTAAGGATCAGTCGCCGGTTGTAAGCTCTCCTTGTGCGAAAAGGTGGAAGAAATACTGTCGAAGTTGGTGGACCGAGTGTCAGCCTCTCGCGGCTGCACCTCCAGATGTAGATGATGGTGTTGACGGGTCTTGATAGACAGGCTGCAGGGACTTCAGGCTCTTTCATGTCCGTCTCGTAAGACCTCCACTTACACGTACAGTAGGTATTTGTCGTTTGTCTCAATCTAAATGTATGAATATATAAACATATATATATATATATATATATATATATATATATATATATATATTATCAACCACAATGCAATTAAATTCTAAGCCATCTAGGCGCATGCAGAAATTGAAACGTGGTACACCCGAAAAAAAAAAAAAAAAAAAAAAAAAAAATATATATATATATATATATATATATATATATATATATATATCTATATATATGTGCACGTAGGTTTATGTTTATGTGAGTGGAAGCGAGTCCTATACGAAGTGAAATAATGGATGCAGGAGTTCCGTCTCCTTAGGTGGGATACGTTTCATTTTTTACGCTGAGGAAGGTTTTCCCTAGCGGCAGTTACAATGGTAACGACATAAGGCATCAACAGATATGAAATGGTTATTGAGCTAGATTAAACCGTCAAACATGTGACGTCAAATCGATTAAAAGGATGACGTGAGAGGGTGCCAATCCGTGAAAGCTCTCATGAAAATGTTCCTACACAAAACGTACGATTTGTTCTGCTCTGCCCAGTTGTGACGGGAAGATGTCAGTAGACCTCGTCGAAATGCCGCGTTACATGACACATACGTCATACCAACGTAAATAACGGGCAATTACATTGGGGGGGCATGCAATTACTCGGCAATTATTTCGAGGTCGATTACTCAAGTAATGGCCAGTTACGGTTAAGTATGAGGTACGAGATCAAGAAACTTCTACAGACGGGGGAAGGTGGTGAGAACAAACGCTAGGTTTGAGGACAAATGTTTACATGTCCCCCATTATTTTTTAGGACAAATAGTCTACACAGTCTAGAACTCAGATTATTTATTTATTTATCTATCTATTTATTTTTGGCGGACGTGCAAAAAGTTTACTATTTTGTTTCTTACAACTATGTCCTTGCTTTATAACAATGTCGCCTTCCTCTGTCCAAAGACACCTTCTCCTGAGTAACAGTTCTCTGTTACTGGCCAAAACAGTGTCGGTCTCTTTGGTGGAAAACTTGTCTGTCGTTGATCACGTGAAACTCTGTAAAGGAAGTCAACCCACGGGATCGTAGTAACAGGGAATAGTATTAAATGATGAAGACAAACACGATACAAGCATGGAAGACAAGACTTGCGACACAGACAAGTTTCGGACATTTACCAAACAGAACTCGGGAATAATCACAGCGAGGAAAATAATAATCATGGACATTAGAAAGCGAGAAAAGAAAAATCACAAAAAAAATGACACAGACACAAACATTACGAATAAATTTACTTGCACGGGACTTAAGTGTCTGGACGTGCACATACAATTATCTGTTGGTTGACTGTTTGTCCGCCAACTGTGCTGAGAGCTGAGCGCCCCGCGCATCAACCGACAAAAACGCTGAGGTCCGACTGCGCTCACTGGCAATCTATGCAGTTTCCATCCTTGGTGTATAATCATGACCATCAACTCACAGACTTCGTACATTCTTTTTTCTTCGGTTCTGTCTAAGTATTCTTACAAAGACCTCAACCAAGGCAGCCCTATTTCGTACTACATGTAGTGTTGTTGATCTAGTCATTATTCTCATCTATTAATAAAGAAAAGAAGAGAGCATCACTATACCACATCTGTCAGATTTGCCTTGCCCACGTGAGGTCAAGAGTCGGCCAACAGTTGCCAAGTAGTGTGGCTCGTGCACATAAACCTCGGACAAACGCGTTGGCCAACTATTCAAATATGAGATGGTTGCAAGCGCGTCACAAACCATTTGATTGAACAACTATATAGTTGGACGTGCGGACACTTCCATTTGCCTCTACATTTTTGAAGTATGAAACTGATTTATTGACCAAATGAAAATTGTACACAGGATTTTAGCCGGAATATGACACAGATACGGCGTTTTCGGTCCGGGCAAGTGCAATAGGCATTACACTTAACAAACATGTTTGACACGATGCTGGTAGGACCGAACTAGCGCGGGCCGTCCCGATACGACCAACGGTCCCCTACGTCTACAAGACCTAGGGGCAATTACTAGTATTGGTTTTAAACGTTTGTGCTAAGAGACTCAATCCAAGGGACAGGGTGAGGGTAAAGCTCACGAATACAACTACCATTTGTAGGTATGCCTGATCCTAATTGCTATGGGGCCGGGGGGGGGTTGTTGAGTGGTTGGGGGCAATTTATTTTTTTCCATCAGAATTACAAGATGCGAGAGATTTAAACTCCTCGCCCCGATGACGTTTTCCTAAATTTTGTTGTCGGTAACAAACGATTTTATTTAACTGAAGATAAGACCTTGGGGGGGTGAAATGGTTAATTCTTTAAGAATTATGTATCAATGTGTACTACTAGCCCAGTTTTGGTAGTTTTTGGGACGATCAGGTGGATTGGCTGGGAGCGGGTGTGGGCGAAGGTATCTTGGACTTACCTACGGAAAACAGAGTGGGCACTCGCTATTGATCGGTGGTCAAGGTTACCCAATGTGCCCACAGAGTTGCCAAATGTCGCCAGATGAGACAATTATGTGCCCTATGGTTTATCTAGACGAATATATAGGGTTCTAGAGGAGGTGCTATATGGAATATGTGGGAATTTTTTACACCACGTGAAAGGTGAGGTTTTGTGCTATGGTTGTCTATGGAGGAGGCTCGAGTTCGGATTGAGGGTGAACAAAACTGAGGTAAATTGTGCCGCTTTGTGGGCTGCGGCAACACGCCTCAGCCTTCGACGCGGTAATTTGAGGCAAGAATAGCTTAGATAAGTGAACATATCAACACCACTGCTTCAACACCACCACCGTCACAATACTGCTGCCCAACGTAAACACCGTCAGCTCACCGTTGCCATCACCACTATCACCGCCATCACCGTCACCATCACCGTAACCATCACTGTCGCCGTCACCTTCATCACCATCATCATTTCAGTCACCATCACCATAACTATCATTGTCGCCGTCACCTTCATCATCATCACCATCACCGTCACCATCACCTTAACCATCATTGTCACCGTCACCTTCATCATCATCACCATTTCAGTCACAATCATCATAACCATCATTGTCCCCGTCACCTCCATCATCATCGTTCCAGTCACCATCACCATCACTATCACCATCACCATCACCATCACCATCACCATCACCATCACCACCTCTCCTTCACCATCATTCCTTTCCTCCGAGTCTGGTCCCACCCTCAATGCCACGAGACAAAACCTCACCGCTCGTTGATTTGTCTATGGATACCCTGGCGTTGGTAAAAAAAACACAAGACGTATAAACATTGTCGATGGAACAAGGAGGCAGTAACCCCCCCCCCTCCAGATAATTTCCAGAATAAAATTCATAAATTGTTTCGCTAGCAAGACGACCCACACGTGCGACGTCCTCTATATATTTAGTTCTGGCTAATAAAAAGTTTAATTCGATCGATGAAGAATCGATGGTTTGAATTGGGTCTAGATTCCTGGAGGACCTTTCGTGCTGAACAAAATCGTCTGACGTTGGTATGCACGGCAAGGTTTCTCCGATGCGCCACTGCATTGTGGGGGAAGGTTTGTCGTTATTTCGGGTTTACCTTGAAGTTATGACGTCAGTCAGCAGCGGTCCCTTCTACGCTGCGCAATTTTGTCAGAGGATACAGGAACTCTTCCGTACATACACGAGAAGTTACCGTCTCAACTCTGGCGGCATCGCTGTGCATCAGAATGCATAAGACCGCGGTAACATTATACATCGCGTCAACATTGACGAAAGACATTGGTATTATCGTTCGCTTTATCATTGTAGATATTCTGCTAATACTACATATACTACTATTACTACTACTACCTCTACTGCTACTATTACTTCAACTGCTGTTAGGATTTTGATAACAATAACGATAACAATAATAGGCTATGATATTAATCAAAATAACAATAGCTTATTATGGGAATAATGATAATAATGATAATATATAACGACAATGGTGATAGAGAGGGAGATGGAAAGAGAGCGTGAGAGAGAGAGAGAGAGAGAGAGAGAGAGAGAGAGAGAGAGAGAGAGAGAGAGAGAGAGAGAGAGAGAGAGAGAGAGAGAGAGAGAGAGAGAGATAGAGACAGAGATAGAGAGAGAGAGAGGGGGGGAGAGGGAGAGGGAGGGGGAGGGGGGGAGCCCGTGAACTTGAGCATCTTGCAAGTAAACGTTCAGCACCGTGGGCGCGGGACCGACGCGTCGTCCTCGCTCTGCCATGTCAAGTGGAACTACTTCAGACGGCATGAGCTCATCATTCGGCAGCATCGCCTGTGTGTGTGTGTGTGTGTGTGTGTGTGTGTGTGTGTGTGTGTGTGACACACACACACACACACACACACACACACACACACACACACACACACACACACACACACACACACACACACACACACACACACACACACACACACACACACACACACACCACACACACACACACACACACACACTAGATTCTGATTAAAATCTCAGAAAAATAATAAAATGATGACCGAGCGCTTTCGTCTATTTAAACATCCTCAGGGTACATACATCCACATTGTATGTATCCTGAGGATCTCTAAATAGATGACAGGGCTCGGTCATCATTCTGTTATTTTTCTTGGTGATTGTTCTGCATACACACATACATACATACATACATATATATATATATATATATATATATACACACACACACACACACACACACACACACACACACACACA
>NC_134780.1:3835196-3852696 GCF_046742065.1 Oratosquilla oratoria | reverse complement strand
GAGAGAGAGAGAGAGAGAGAGAGAGAGAGAGAGAGAGAGAGAGAGAGAGAGAGAGAGAGAGAGAGACAGACAGAGATATAGATAGATAGATGGATAGATAGAGAGAGAGCAGGTTATATGTTGTTTTCATAAATTTTGTTTCTTAAATTTGGTATGATTTTAGTGGCTCGCTTATGTGGTCTTTCTTCAGTAATCTGTCAGTGTCTATGACGAGAATTGGAGACCATATGGGAACAGCACACTCAAGTGTAAGCAGAGCAATTATCCACATAACGGGCTGACGATGGCTGTACTTCTGAAGTAAAAAAAGACTCGCGCTATCTGTCCTAGTATCATATTTCTTTTCTGATGCAAGAGCTTACATGTTATAAAAGTTGTTAATAATAATTACATTAAGGTCGTTTTCATTTTATAGTTTGGTTAAACGATTATCTTCACTTTCATTCTCTAAATTCGATCAATTAAGAAATATCTCGTGGAAAAATTGATCTGCCTCAGGTTAGAACATACAGAACTTAGTCTCTATTAGTTTCTATACTTGAAAAAGTACATAAGTACGGTTGAGAGAATACATACAGTATCAATTACAACAGTCCCTAACCCAGCATATAAAAAATACCCCCGTATTGAACGAAAGAAAAGAAAAGAACTCGAAAAAGCTGTAATAAGCGAAACGTCGTACAAATACAATGAAGGCTCCGTCCTCATATGGTGTTTAACTCATCAGTCTTGTCGGCAACTGCTACTTTCATAAAAAAATAGAATAAAGATAGATGGTTACAGTTTTCTAATTAATGAAAGAAGAGCACAACATTGACTGATTTGATTTGATTTGGGAGGCAAAAAGAGACCGCAGAAAAAAACAAAACAAAACACATTAATAAGAAGGATATTAAGAAATGTAGAATTCCTGTTCAGATATATAAACTCCATCGATAGCATAAAATCTAAAGCCAAGTTTGATATCTGGAGAAAAATAAACGGGATGTCAGGAGCTTAACTATAATTTTACACACACACACACACACACAAACACACACACACACACACACACACACACACACACACACACACACACACACACACACACACACACACACACACACACACACACACACACACACACACACACACACACACACACACACACACACACACACACACACACACACACACACACACACACACACACACACACACACACACACACCTCTCATGGCGGAGGTCCGGGTTCGACCCTCGCCCGGGGCTGAAATAATATCAGTATCGCAGCGCTGAGGGGTGTTACTCCAACTCTCGCGGGCGGGGAGTTGGGGGTGTGTGTGTGTGCAAGGTCATAGCATTACCCATAGATCGGACCTACGAGCTCTGAGCTCTCTTCCAGGAGGGAAATAGCTGTCGATCACGAGTCCAACACGTGATCCAAAGACCAAGTGAATACACACACACACACACACACACACACACACACACACACACACACACCGGACCAGGAGTTAATAGGAGAACATTTTTTTTAGTTGAATAGATAGGGTTAGAGTATGAAAGTGTAGATTGTAGTGCTCAGTGTCTTCTTTGTAGTGATTACACATGATGCAATTGGTTTCTTTTGCCAGGCAAATTTTGAATTGATTTTTTTGTTGTTCGGTGGTGACCCGACCATCGTCGTGTCAGAGTGGTCTTAGTTGGCTTTGGAATTATTTCTCAGTTCTACTGATGTCTGGGAATGGGGGGTGAGTCTGGCAAAGTATGAAATATGGTCTATTTCGGAGACCAGATTTTGTGATCTGAGTGTGTATATGCTTTTACATATATGTGTTGTGGAGTACTCGGGCAGATTGAGTCTCGTTGATGTTTGAGAAATATAATTTTATTTTTATGCGTGCTATGGTTTGTGAAGTGTAAAGGTTGGAAGGCTCTTGTGTGGAACTGTGTGTCTGTCATTTTCATGTGGTACTTTATGGAAAGTATTTTTATTTATGAGTATAAATCTTCTATTGAAGTTGTTCTAGTGCATTTTTTTTATTATTCATAATACTATATTCTGTATTCTTTGTAATATCTTTGTTGGTTTTCTCAGTTATTAGTTACCATGCTATGGATGAATGGATAAGTGTTGTTCTCGTGAGTTGTTTGTACAAAGTGAAAAGTGTTTCTACTACCCACGTTCTGCACCTGTCCCTGTTCTTAATATATTCACCTCTTGTTTGTCTTTTCAGTCAGGTATTTGATGTGTGGTTCGAGAGTTATGTGCGAGGCCAGGAATTTTAGAGCTTTGTCCAGTGGGATAGATAAACATGAGAACTGAAGAGATTTGTGTCACGAATTGCGCCTGCCAGTGGAGATGCCGCTGCAACGAGAGGACGAGACAGGAGGCCTATATCACATCGCACGGACGCAACTCACCAACTACCACCTCGAATCGTAGGTGCGGCCCCGAAGGGTCGGTACCTGGTTTCCGGAACGAGAATGAAAGTCACTCTTTTAGTGTGCAATTTCTTTTCAACCTATCCTCATATTTCTTCTCATAAGGAAGATAGCACAATGGCGCCTAACCCTCCCGAACTTACTCTTTGCTGATGACGATAAAAGAAATTCAGGTCCCCACATATGAGCAGTACGCATTAGACCAATTGACTACGCACATGTCAATCCAAAACCGCTCTTGTAACCTATTGGTCCACTTGATTTGTACCGCAGTTACTAACACAATATCGAAGTAGTCTCAAGGCACCAACATACAAAAGTATACATTTTTCAAACAAGAAAAAAAGAAACCAATTATTCAGAGATACTGCAGTAGAAATAATCACAACCCAAACACAAATAAGAAAAGAATACTTTTCACAATCATATACATACCACCTACCATATAAACACTCAAAATCCCATGTAAAATGTACATCATTCATGAAGGAGCAATTATTAATATTAGGATTGATCAACACAAGAGATATGTTAAAAAAAACAAAGAATTCTTAATATTAGGACTCATCAACACAAGAAATATGTAAAAAAAAAAAAAAAAAAATTCTTAATATTAGGACTGATCAACACAAGAAATATATATAAAAAAAACCCTCAGGTTAATAGAGTTAGATAAATATAGTCATCCAGTGAATTGGCACCAGCGAATCTCTTACAAATAGCGATGACATTAAAAAAAGCAACCTTAATGAATGTGATCTCATTAACACAAACCTGAATGATAATACAGGACTTTATCATGGTTTATATGAATTAGATGACCATATTTGTACGAAAATATTCAAATTATTAAGACACCATTTCACCCTGTAGCCTCCGTACCACCCGGGTACATTGTTAACCGCCCTTCCTTCCCGCCGCACATTATCACTGACGATATAATCAAATAAATATATATCTATATTCATATATATATATATATATATATATATATATATATATATATATATATATATGTACAACACTGAATGGGTTCCAGTGATTAGAGATACATCTTAACAACCACAATGCACTTTAATTCTAAGCCATCAAAGGCAAGCATGCTGAAATTGAAATGTGGTACTACCCAGGACTCGAACCCGGCATCCTCATGACAAGTGCGACAGTGACTTTCCAACTAGGCTATCAAGAGATGGGTCTTCGAACTCATGTCAGCCTAGCAAGATCAACCTATGGTAGAAAGTGAGTCAGACCGATCTCGGACTTAACACCTGAGGAAGTCTTCCGGCACCTGCTACTCTGCCTGTCTCTGCACCTGCTACTCTGCCTGTCTGCATCTGCTACAACATCCGTTTTTCGTCTTTGGCCCATCATCCAAGCACTTTGCAGGTAGCCTATTTTCAGGATGAGGGAGGATGCAGTATCGTATGCTTTAACTGTTTGTTGGCAACATTCTTTGGATGTAGAATGAGCACTGAAAGTGTTGTGACATTCGCATTGTAGTGACCACTAAAGTGTTTTAACATCCGTAGTACAGTCGACACTAGAAATTATGACATCTCTAGTGAATTTAGTCCTTTGATCAACACTCTCACTGCTATTCGTGGCTTATGTATTTGTTCTGGCTATCATCAAGTGATCTTACAGCCGGCGGGAGAGCCCTCCGGACTAAATCTGTCTTCATTAAACTTCTCATACGATTCTATTCAGCCGAGGGAAACTCACTGTTTAGCGAAAAGGTTAAGACTCCAGACAGCTTCGCATTGAGGCAATTCAACGTGTAAATAACCCATATAATTACCACCTAATATTAAAAAACAAAAACACAAAAAAAACAAAAAAAGAACGAGGCGGCAACCAATCCACGAGAGCTCCACGAACACGACCAGTTGAGCGACAATTTGTAAATCTAAACATTTTTGACAATGTCTTCATCTGCGATTGGAATCAGTGTCTAGGATAGATATCCTGAATGTGTATGTCTCGATTCTTATGGATATCCGTTGTCGCTACGCTTTCCTTAAAAATCTAGGGTGGGATGCTAATGTACAGATATATCAAATGTCAGTTCGTTCATCACTGGCGCCGCAGTCTGAGGGACGTATGTTGCTGGACACATAAAAATCCTCGAATACCGAAGCGAGGAAAGGTGGAGGGCTGCCCCCTCGTCAGAATAGAATCATCTCCTGGCGACAGTCAGAAAAAAGATAGAGACGATCGCCTCAATCTGCCTGGTCATCGAAAGTAACATTGACCCTTGACTTGTTGAAATTCTTTGGGGGGGGCAGCTAGAGAAATTATGAGAACAATCGCCGCCGGTAATGATACCTATTTCTACATAATTAGTTTCTTTTGTAATAGATGGCATTCTTCCCTTATCCCTATTACCACCAGGCGGTTTTGTTCAGCTCTGTAGCTCCTCCTCGATAGCAAAAGTCTTAGCTTACGAGTCTTGACATAACTTATGGTGGTGACTCTGCTCCATCCCAACGCTGAGATCGACCGTAGGTAATAAAAATACAATACAAACTCCTCTGTCCCTGGGCGCCAAAACAAAAGCATTCGATGACAGAGCCAGGTGCTGGCTGGCTGGAGCGAGCCCTGAGAAGTGGTTTCCAACTACACTACAGGCATTCCAGCACGACCAAGGTTTGATAGGTACTTCAAACCACATGTATAACCTGAGTCATCATAACTCTGCCACAGTATCTTTCTCAGTGAAATGTTTAATATATTTCTATATGCAGTATTCTTCTTGTGGTAAAAGGAATTTTGTTTAAGCTAAACCGCACCCAATGTAACAACAACGAAAGACATATTTTGTCGAGTTCTAATGCACTGTGGGTAAGGTTTGGATGTCGGTAAAGGTGCAGAGGCTACACCGTCCTACAGTGGATCATCAAGGCTAAACTTATCACTGGGACTGGGCCAGTAGGGTACTCTGACAATTGCATCCCATCTACTCCTTGACAATGCCTCAGTCGGATTAAGCCCCCATGGTGAGGGACAAGGGCTGCATAGTTGCCTAAGGGTTAGATCGGTGGTTCTGCAGTAAACCCTCAATTCTAAGCACACACACACACAAACACACACACACACACACACACACACACACACACACACACACACACACACACACACACACACACACACACACACACACACACACACGCACACAGTTATGCGGGACTTCACGGGCATAATTCCCCTTCCCGTAAGATACAACTAGGTAAATACACACACACGCATAAATACATATACACACACGCACATATACACACGCACACACACACACACACACACACACTTTTAAACATACACACTCGTATAAATAAAACCGACTGTCGTTTTCTACAACATAATTCTATAATGTGAGCCACAAGATGATGAGGGTTGACCTTAGTATGTATAAAGTCATCTATCGTCAGCCGGAAGAAATAGATGAAACATGCTATATCCTAACACTGATATCGACTGCATGAAGTAAATATCAACATGAAGCTCTTTGTCCCTGGACAATTGTGTTTCAAATAAACCCACTCGATGACAAAGCCAGAATAAGATATATAAACTTTCCCGCCTTGACGAATAAGGTACTGCACTGGAGGTTGCCTGGTCGCTGTCAGAACGACATATACATGCCAATAGAAGTCAGAGAGTGAATCGAGGGAGAGTTTGATTCTCTTTCTGTAATACATAATCTCTCTAACAAGAACCTCGAAAATTCGGAATGAAAGAGTTTTTTTTCCATTTCCTGGAAGATTTTTTTTTTTCAAATATAAGACAATGCTTCTGGTGTTCGAAATATTACAAATTTCAGAGCTTTCCTGTTCCAAATATCAGAGAACGGGTTGAATCGTCTGGGTTTTATTGTTGTTGTCAGGCAATTTTATTCAATGAAAGCAACTTCCTGCACTTCTCGAAAAAAATAAAAATAAACTGACTATATGAACCTTTACTTAGTGAAAGTTGACTCAAAATTTTTGGTAAATGTCTTCAGGAGATTTCATTCAGAGGAGACGCTTCGACTATAATGATTGATGTCAAGAGGTAATCAATGATACTATAGTTACTAGGGAACACTAAAACAGTACCGCGTTACCAACGGCCCGGGTAAAGTAACTGCGCCTGGCCCAGACCTACCTACGAAAACAAACATCATGAAACCATAGCACTTCAGACGTCAATCAAGCATGATATCGCTAGCACCCAAACGACGTCAAAGACTGGTATTATGAAGCTTCTAAGTAACGTTTCCACAATGACAAAACCCCGTCCTTCTCAAGTAACATTTAAATGATAATGTCTTCATACACATCAATAGCAGATAATGTGTCTCCAAATACAGCAACATTAAGTAAATACAGTAGCATCACTAAACACAGGTAGCATTACCTCCATTGCTACTAGTCACGGCAGCAGTCACGGGAGAGATGTTTTTCGCTGCAAGAACGAGATTACTAGTCACTAGCACTAGTAGCAGCAGGGACACCAGCTGTACTAGGAGCGGCAGCCGCAGCAAAACAGGTAACGTCGGGGACCAGAACAGCAGCAGCCGCAGCAGCAGCAGCAGCAGCAGCAGACAGCTGGTTGAGCTGCAGGGGACGCGAATCAATGATTCCTACCTGGCGGGATGCAGGTTGCAGTATTGCAGACGGGATGCACAAGCAGCGACGAGGGTACGGAGAAGCTGGGAATGCAGAGAATAATGTATAGAGGTGGTACACAGGCCGCTCTGTCCAACCGGCCCCGCCCACCCTCGCTCGTCCAGCCAACCCCATTGGTTCCCAGCGCAGTTGAGCCCCGCCCTTGTCAAACTCACTCTCCACTGATTGGTCAGAGCCTATGACGTTATTAAACAGTAGCGGCTATTGGTAGCACATTGAGCAATCATCATGACGGTTTTGTAATGCATAGCGAGCAGCTGGCCACTCAGAAAGCGCGGCCAGATAAATGTGGGGCCAGGTGGCCAGGGAATAACCACCTGAGTCTTGTTTTGGCCTTGCCCGTCGGTCGGGCACCCCCCCTACCCACCTGCCTTTCCCCAGTCCACCATCTCCCCCCCCAGCCTCCAACCCCAGCCCCAGCCCCCCCAGTCTCCCTGCCGCGCCCTGTGAGGGGGCTGGTGGCGTGTGGCTTATGGTGACCTATGTTGGTGGCTTATGGTGATGGGTGGCTCAGGGTATGGTGACTTCGGGGAGGGGTGAGGGCGTTGGAAGGGGAGAAAAGGAGGAGATGACAGATGGTTGGATGGGTGGTATTGATGATAAATGTCATGTTGGAACATTGTCTTGGCGCTGTTAGGTTGTCCAAAGACCACTGGATTGGGTTTCCGCAGTCAAAGAAAATGCAATGATTTGCAATCGTTGACGATGGAGATGCACTTCGAGAGGAGACTCCCTCGGTCATTGTGGGCCTGACTACAAGATAAGGAATGAATGGATAAGTAGAAGGTAGAGGGTAGATAGGCAGATTTAAAGATAAATAGGTATAAATTAGGTAGAATATATAAGTAGATACACAACTGAATATAGAAAAAGTAAGTAGAAAATAAATAGAAAATAGATTATTTGATAATGAAATAAATACACACATAGATGAAAAAACACAGATGAATAGGTGCATAAGAAAAATAGACTTACCTGTCTATTTTTCTTATTCTTTATTTGAATAAATAAACAAATAGGCTAATAAAAGAAGTAATGAATAAAGGGTTTGAAATAGGTACGCATATGAGGAATGAAAATTAACAAAAAGAAAAAACGAATAAATGAATAGACAAAGGATAGAGCAAATAAAAAGATAAATGAACAAATAAATAAGTGTACCAAAATAGATGAATACGTAAATATAAATAATTATATAACTAACCACATATATGGATAAAGAATTTACTTGTAGATGAATACATAAATAAACAAACAAGCGAATCAGTAGAAAGCTAAACATATGTGTAAATGCACGTGGAAGTGAATGAAGAACATATACTACATGCAATTGATCTCTTTAAACTATACCCCATGGTATCACCTCTGCGGGAAGTTTATTTTCTTCACCGACTCCGCTGTTGGCGAAGTTATTTCTACCTACTTCACGATTAAATCAGCACCGTGTGGTTGGTTTCTGGTGTCGAACAAACCGCTGGGTGTGCTACCCCCCCCCCGCCCCCGCTCGTGCTATAATATCAAGGTACATCAAGGTGGAGCATGCCGACAGGAGACCTTTTGGTCCATAAGTAGGCCGGATGCGAAAAAACTATAATGATAAATAGATCAAAATTATAATATAAATCATAAAATAAATCCATAGGTATAGTTAAGTAATAAACAAACAGGTAAATAGTAAATAATAAATTGAACATATAACTAATGATAAATGAAAATTAAGCAAATAATGATAAACATGCAG
This sequence comes from Oratosquilla oratoria, assembly GCF_046742065.1. Taxonomy (NCBI): domain Eukaryota; kingdom Metazoa; phylum Arthropoda; class Malacostraca; order Stomatopoda; family Squillidae; genus Oratosquilla; species Oratosquilla oratoria. The sequence goes on along the minus strand of NC_134780.1, from coordinate 3,843,861 downwards.
ACGTAATGTCAAACAAATAATATAGAATAAATGACAGTCATTACAGCATCTTGCTTAAGCATCTTGCTTAATGCTCTCCCTCTGTGTTAGATCCTTCGGTTCTCTGGGCCCAAGAGGCTTCCCCATAGTAGGGAACTGAATGAAATCCCCTCCCGTCAACCAGAATCAAATTATCAGACGAACCAACCAGGTGGGGAAGGTTCACCACATGACTGATCACCCGTGCCAGCTGGGCAAAGCTAAGCAGATCGGGTGCATGTGTTTTGTGCGGGTTTCTCTCACTCCAAAGCCAGTGCTGCTGATATGTCCAGGTTCTAGTAATACAGTAGATTACTGGAGCTAGGGTACTTCATGGTACTTATGGACGTGAAGTTCACAGTTCTTGAAGAATTAAAAGATTCTAGCTGCTCAGGTTCTGAAGTCCCTCTGGGGTCTGTGATTCCAAAAATATGAGGTTCTGATTTGTTGGTGGTCTGAAATTACATCTTAAGCGCTGAAGATTGTTGTTTTCCCGTGGTTGTGAAGTTTTGAGGCTCTGATACGCTTGAGTGTAGAGTTCCTCTGTAAGTGATATTGATTCTTAGTTAAAAGAGTTCCACTGCACGATACCAACGTTTCTCTGTATCCGGGGTTGGATGTTCTCATGTTCTGTGAGCATCCACGCTTCTGAGGTTCTGGGCTGCAGGAGTTCTAAGGTTCTCCTTAAAGGTGCTAAAGGTTTTTAGGTGCTGAGGTGTCCCCGCTGTTTGGTCCTCGTCACTCCCGCCTCCCGCTGGGCATTCCGACCCTCGACACTGCCATTCTCAGACACCCCTTCTCTTTCTTTCTCTCTCTCTCTCTCTCTCTCTCTCTCTCTCTCTCTCTCTCTCTCTCTCTCTCTCTCTCTCTGTCACACACACATACACACATACATTCTTTTTTTTTCTGTCTTTGTTTCTTTTTCTCTTTTTGTATTTTGTCATTTTGTCTTTTTTTGTCTTTTTGTCTTTTTGTATTTTTATCTTTTTGTCTTTTTGTCTTTTTGTCTTGTCTTTCTGTCTTTTTGTCTTTTTGTCTTTTTTTTTAGCTTTGTCGCTTTGTTTTTTTGTAGCTTTGTCGCTTTGTTTTTTTTTGTAGCTTTTTGTCGCTTTGTTTTTTGACTTTTTATTTTTTGTCTTTTTGTCTTTTTATTTTTGTCTTTTTGTCTTTTTGTCTTTTTGTCTTTTTGTCTTTTTGTATTTTTGTCTTTTTTGTCTTTTTGTCTTGCCCCCTCTCTCTTTCTCTATCTCTCCCCACACGTCTCTCTCTCTCTCTCTCTCTCTCTCTCTCTGACAGACACACACACTCCACACGCACGCCCACGCACCCTTTCTCACTTTCTTCCTATACATTTTTATTTGTCTGCCTATATGTCTGTCTCTATGTATGTTTGGTTGTCGGTCTATGTGTGTGTATGTCTGGTTGTCTGTCTGTCTGTCTGTCTGTCTCTCTGTCTGTCCGTCTGTCTGTCTGTCTGTCTCTGTTCCTCAGTCTTTTCCTCCTTCCCTCTCTTTCTCACACACACTCTCACCACCTCTCACTTTCTCTGTATGTGTATCTGTCAGTCTGTATTCATGTTTTACTGTCTGTCTGTCTGTCTGTATGCCTCTCTCACTTTCTTTACATATATATATTTTTTCTTTTTTATATATACTGGTATATGTATAACACTAAATGGATCCCAGTGATTAGAGATACATTTTAACAACCACAATGCACTTTAATTCTAAGCCAGTTGGTAAGTCACTACAGCACTTGTCATGTGATCGCCGAGTTCGAGTCCTTGGCAGTACCGCATTTCAATTTCTGTATGTCGCCCTCCATTGGGTCTCCCGATGTTGAGGGCTTAGAATGAAAGTGCATTGTGGTTGTCAATATATATATATATATATATATATATATATATATATATATATATTATATATATATATATATATATATATATATATATATATATATATATATATATTTGTTTCTTGTTTTGTAGCAAGTTATGAAGACCTTTCTGCCTTCTTATAGGAATGGTGCTTTTCTCAGCCACGGGTCCTGAATGAAGTGAACCTTATGTATATATATTTGCATATTTCTGCAACATTGGCGACTACACTCACGATATCCCACTATATAAAGGTTTGGCAACATTGTCTAAACAGGTAACGGCACATCTACAGTATGTAGTTATTTTGCAACAATACAAGCACCCTTGGCAACTCCATCACCAGACAGCAGCTAGAAAGACAAAATCTATTCCCCACCGAAAACAAAGAAATAGGAGTTTGAAGATGGCAGAATGAGTTCATATTCGCTTGAACTATTTTCCAAGAATATTAAACTAACCATTAAATTTTTGTTTCCATCAGTGCAATGCTCACCAATTCAACGGTAGCTCAGAGGCTCTCCGTGGCCTGCTCCGTTCAGTGGAGTCCCGCAAGGTGTCTGTGAATCCCACAAATCCCCTTTTTCGTTTCTGTTTTGACATCAGTGATTAGCTCCTGATGATGACTCCTGAAGGAGTCAAAATACTTCCAGAGTAGACATATGAATTTTGGGAAAATACATAAATCCCATGAATATCAACCTTCACATTATCATCAAAAATTTGAAGAGAAGTTCATTTAAACGAAATAATACACTTAAAGCTTTGGATGTCAGCAATGTTTGTATCCAAAATAACCCCTTTCAAATGTATATACACCCATGTATGTTTCTAGCGTATATAGACTACACATCACATACGACAGTGCCACTGACAACACATCACGGAGTGTGAGTTTGTCAGGCATGTGTCATAAATCCTTTAAAAAGTGAAAGAAATTCCTTGAGCCAAACGAAATCACTCGGAATGCATTTAAAACAAACATAGGGAATAAAATGAGACCCGAAACATTGTAGGTTTCTTGACTACTCCGAGGTTCCTTTCAAGTTGAATAAAATCACTGCATTCGCAACAAGAAACTCATTAAATGATAAAATACTGTATGAAATTGACTGATGGTAATTTATATATATTGAAATTAGAGTGGAACATAAACCTCAAAGGGTTAAACATACCGTAGTCGACACATAAATTATATGTAAACTTCACTTCGTCATTAATTATACGGCGCCGACATGACGTTATTATCAAGTAACGTTTATAATTAGATTTTTTATTCTCTGAGCCGTCAACTGCCCCTATAAGCAGTGAGGATCTTTTTCCCAGTCGAGTGAAATCTTTTTGTATCAAGTAGAATAAATTCATAAGGCAACAATGTATTTTTTCTAATAATTCACCGAACAATGTATCTATTATTCCATCGTACTTATTTTTTGTTTTCAACTTGATGTTTTATTCTGACGTCAGGTTACCCTCTTCCAGCTGAAGGTTTCAAAGATGAGCATTTCATCATGATGACGTAATTTGAAAATAATATCTGGTTAAGGAAAATAATTCTATTCAGATAAAGAGGGCACCGATGATTTAAACATCGGAATAAGGTATTTTCCATTAAGGTATGGTTACTCCGTCATCTGGAAGAATGGCGTGACGTCAGATCGGTCGGAAGGATGAATTCAGCCAAGTCGTCGTCACGTCGCGTCATCATAAGGAACAACAAAAGAGGGTAAAACGTCATAACTTTCTAGCTTACCCACTAATTGAGTGCTAGATGCCCTACTAGTGTGGGGGTCCTTCTTTAGTTGAATAAAATTGCTTGGAGTTAAATAGTAATATTAGAAATACCTCTAAAACTAATAAGCATGTCTGATGGTAGACAGAACAAAATAAAGGAAACATTCCACCATATCTGGAATAGAAATAATAATGATAATAATAGTAATAAATAAATTGATGAAACTAGGTGTTTGTGTGTTTTTCTAACCACCCAACCACATATACATGGACACGCACACGCATATATATATATACATATATATATATATATATACACATATATATATATATATATATATATATATATATATATATATATATACATACACATTTACATATACTATTGCAGAAACCACAGGGAAATTAAAGTCGGAATACTAAATGTTTTCGTCTATTACGACATCATCAGAGTACAAGAAAGAGAAAATAGAACATAATATTTATACAGAAATTAGAAAACTGGGATAGGTTATAGCCACATAAAAGCTTCGTACAATATACATACGCAATCATATACAAATGGAACTGATAATAATAATAAAACAATAAAGCAGTAAAACATATAAATACACATACAAATGGAACTAATAATAATAATAATAATAATAATAAAACAAAACAATAAAACAATAAAGCAGCAAATCAAGGGAGCATAACCATGTGGCCGAAACGTCCACAGGACATCTGGCACAATCAGGAGCCATGGTACTGCTTGACTATCCTATTAATTAAGAAATTGTCTAGTTTAAATAACCCTAAACTCAAATTGATATTGTTATCAAAATTGCTCTTAATAAAACTAGATTCAATGATGTTCCTTCAAAAAACTAGACAAGGTTATTGACGTAGGAGAGGGATCTAGATTTGTTGTCAACACAGGTTGACAACTTTTCCACGTCGACGCCTCAGGCAGCCAACGTTTTTGCATCTACACTTGGAGATTACCAACGTTGGTACGCCTGCACTTAAGAATACCAACTTTGTCATGTCTACAGTTGTTGGTACCCACCTTATCGCGTCTATACCTAAAACCGCCAGCTTTGTCGCATCTACACTTGAAGGACAAGAGGTCCACTTCAGTTATCGTCTAGCGTCGGTTAAAAAGTAAATAAAGTGACCATTAGGATTCAATGGGTTAAGATATTTTTCTTAACCTCGTATTGTCGATGTTGATGTTGTCAGTGATGACCTATGGTGTTGGTAGTGGAAATAATGGAAATGGTGTTAGCTGTGAAGATGTCAGTAATGTTGGTGGTGAACGTGTTGTCTGTGATATCAATGACGAATATATTTCCCATGTAGTGGTGCGCAGTCTTCGCCATTACTGGCGTCTAGATTGAAAGACACCAAACTACTACTCTTAAAACTGTTACCAGAGATAAAAACCCGTTAGTCAAATCAAGGACAGCCGTTCCTTCCCGAACGTTGGCAGCGTCCTGGGTGGCTCTACCAACATCATACTCTGCCAACATCATTAAGAGAATGTGGGCACTTCCTCAGGGTAACTCCCGAGTACGGTGTCAGCTGCGTCATCGAGGACCCTGTTGTCAGGGGGAGGGGGGGAGGGGGGTAGGCCAAGTCTGACAACGGGGTCGACGCTACAGTCGTTGTCACGCTGAGTTAGGGCACCGCATCATCTCTCATAAATCTTTCTTTTCCCCTCCTCCTCCTCCTCCTCCTCCTCCTCCTCCTCCTTCTCCTCCTCCTCCTTCTTCTCCTCCTATCCCTCCTCCCCTCCTCTTCCTACCCCTCCTCCCCTCCTCCTCCTACTCCTCCTACTCTTCTTCCTCCTCCTCCTCTTTCCTCTTCCTTTCTTTCTGTCCTTTCCTTTCCCTCTGCTTCTACATATTTTCATTTTCCTACTTCTCCTCCTCTACTCTTCTTTCCCTCATTCCCTTTCAACCTCTCCCCTCCCCCTCTCCTCTTTTCTTCCTCTCCCTCTCTCCTCTTTTCCTCCTCTCCTCTTCACCTCCTTTCCTCTTCCTCTCCACTCTCTTTCCCTTTTCTCTCCTCTTCCCCATTTCGCCTTTGATTTCTTTCTCTTTTACTCATTTTCTTCTCTTCCTTTTGCTTTCTCTCTTCATCCTATTCCTCTTCTTCTCCTCTCACCTCTTCCCTATCATTTCTTCTCTTCATCATACTTTACCTCTGCCTCTTCCTACTCCTCCCTCCCTCCTTCACTTCTTCCCTTCCTATTACTTCTCATTATCCTCTAACCCTTCCTCCTCTTTCTCTTCTCCTCTCCTCACTTCCTCCTCTTTTCTTCTCCGTTTATCTTACTTCTCCTCTTTTCCTTCTCTTTTCTCTTTACTCTACTTGTCCTCTTCCTCTTGCCCCTCCTCTCTTTTTCTTTCGATCTTTATTGTTCTCTCCTCCACCCACACTCGTCTTCGTCCTTCTCCTCCTCCTTCTCCGTCTCTTCCTCCTCCTCCTCCTCCGTCTCTTCCTCCTCCTCCTCAGTCTCTTCCTCCTCTTCCTCCTCCTCCTCCTCCTCCTCCATCTCTTCCTCCTCCTCCTCCTCCTCCCCCTCCTCCTCCTCCGTCACTTCCTCCTCCTCCTCCTCCTCCTCTTCCTCCTCCTCCTCCTCCTCCTCCATCTCTTCCTCCTCCTCCTCCTCCTCCTCCCCCTCCTCCTCCTCCTCCTCCTCCTCCTCCTCCTCCTCCTCCTCCTCCTCCTCCTCCTCCTCCTCCTCCTCCTCCTCCCCCTCCTCCTCCTCCTTCACCTGTCTTGTCCCTCCGCCTGGGCGTGGGAAGTCGCCCGGAGGCCACCCCCTCCCACCCCCTCCCACCCCCTCCGTCGGGGCCTCACGTGGACAACGCGGCCGTACGCTATGGCTAGAGGAGGAGGGAGAGGAGGAGGAGGAGGAGTAAGAAGAGGGGGAGGAAGAGGAGAAGGCGGAGGAGGAGAAGGAAAAGAAAGGAGTAGAAATGTGACGAAAAAGAGTTGGATGAAGGGGATATAAAGAGGTTGGAAAAGAGAAGAAAGAAGAGAAGCTGGAAGGGATGGAGTAGGAGAGAGCGGACTTTGCCAAATGAAGCTCTTGAAGTAGAAAAGGATGGGCAGAAGTGAGGAATGGGAGAACTTGGAAGGGAACAAGAGGGAAACCTGAGGAGTAATAGGAGAAGGAGGAGAAAGAGAAAGAAGAGGAGGAGGAAAAGGAGGAGGAGATGAAGGAGGTAACGTAGGAGGACGAGGAGGAAGAGGAAGGGGAGAAAGAGTAGGAGGATGACGACGACGAGGAAGAGGAGGAGGAGGAAAAGAAGGTGAGCAAGGTAGTGCACACACACACACACACACACACACACACACACACACACACACACACACACACACACACACACACACACACACACACACACACACACACACACACACACACACACACACACACACACACACACACACACACACTTACACACACACATACACACACACACACACATACAGGGAATATAGCGGAATGTGCAGCGCCTCTTCTGGTAAAGAGGAGGTGGGCAGCACCTGACACTGCTCGTCCTCCGCCCGCCCGCTCCGACCGAGCCGCTCAGCCACCGGACGGGGCCTGCTAGCTACCTCCTCCCAACATTGACCCAAAGCCCGATTGGTTTATGCCGGCGGGCAGTTGATGACCAAGGTGAGCTGATGGGCTTTTTGTGGTTTGTCCAGACCAGCCCATAGAGGAGTGATGGGGTTGTGGTCTGACTTAGGGGGAAAAAAAATGTTTCAACCATTTACAGAGCAGCAAATGATGGAGTGACGCGATCTTGCACGGGGACGGGGATTAAGACGAAGGGCCAGGGATGGATCTCCTTTTTTCCTTTTGATTAAGATATTTCGACGTCTATCTTGCGATAAGGAAACCGCGAGATTGTCGTTCAACTTTGGAATCTGACTGAACATAACACAGGAACATAAGAATGAAGCAGACTGCAGGAGACCATTAGGCCTACACTAGGCAATTCCATGTCTCTTTCCACCTTTCACCCCTATATATAAAGTTATCTAACCTCCTCAAACAACCAATAACTTCAGCGCAATTTTCGGTAATCACTTTCTTGGTAAACCAGTTTTTGCCTATTTCCTTCTTAAAGTTAAATTTGTCCAATTAAATTGATTACTACGAGTCCTGCCCTGTTGTCTTAATATGATGACCTTGTCTACATCACCCTCGTTTAAGCTCTTGACTCTTCGTCTTTCTAGAGGGTGTTAGTTAAGGTACGTAAGCTTGTCTTCGTAAGGGATATTTCTTTGGCCACTTAACTTACCGTGTTGCTTCCACGTCTAAGCATTACATTGGTTATTGGATTCTTAAAGGAAACTGTGAGAGGCGTCTACAGTGTGTCACACACACACACACACACACACACACACACACACACACACACACACACACACACACACACACACACACACACACACACACACACACACACACACACACACACACACACACACACACACACACACACACACACACACACACACACACACACACACACACACACACACACACACACACACACACACACACACACACACACACACACACACACACACACACACACACACACACACACACACACACACACACACACACACACACACACACACACACACACACACACACTAGTAGATTATATGTTGGCACACATAAAGAGCCTATTTTTTTTCTTTCTTTTTTTCTTCCTTCTTCGTCTGCTTCTTAAGCCGCTGCGCATAGGCAACTCCCCTGACTTCAGTGCCCGTGGGGGGCTCCGGGGGGCGGGGGTGCTAGGAAAGGCGGGAAGGACGACAAAGGGAAGAGGTTAAAAAGAGAGCATAAGGGAAGAGAGCAGGAAGGGAAGGGAAAAGAAAGAGGTTATGTTAAGAGTAGGGACGAAGAACAGGAGTGAGAGAGAGCGAAGACTGTAGAGGATTAAAAGATGTGAGGGCGTGAGGAACTAAGGGCGTTAGATCGTGAGAGCGGGAAGACGGGAGATCGGTAGATCGGGAGTG
>NC_134780.1:3825196-3830196 GCF_046742065.1 Oratosquilla oratoria | reverse complement strand
ATGGAGTCCCCAGTGTATGGGGCCCATAGCGTATGGAGTCCCCAGTGTATGGCGCCCCCTAGAGTATGGAGTCCCCAGTGTATGAAGTCCCCAGCATATGGGGCCTCCAGCGTATGGCGCCCCTAGCATGTGGAGTCCCCAGCGTATTGAGCCCCTGGAGTATGGAGTCCTCAGCATATGGGGCCCCCAGCATATGGAGCCCCCAGCGTATGGAGTCCCCAGTGTATGGCGCCTCCAGCATATGGAGCCCCCAGCATATGGACTCCCCAGTGTATGGGGTCCCCAGCGTATGGAGTCCCCAGTGTATGGCGCCCCCTAGAGTATGGAGTCCGCAGCGTATGGAGTCCCCAGCGTATGGAGCCCCTAGCATATGGAGTCCCCAGCGTATGGAGCCTCCAGCATATGGAGCCCCTAGTGTATGGAGTCCACAGCATATAGGGCCCTCAGCGTAGTATGGACTCCCAGCATATGGAGCTCCCAGCGCTTGGAGTTCCCAGTGCATGGGGCCCCCAGTGCATGGAGCTCCCAGCGCATGAAACCCCCAGCGCATGGAGCCCCCAGCAAATGGAGTCCCCAGTGCATGGAGCTCCAAGTGCATGGAGCCCCCAGTGCATGGAGCCCCCTGTGCATGGAGCCCACAGCGCATGAACCCCCAGCGCATGGAGTCCCCAGTGCATGGAGCCCGCAGCGCATGGAGTCCCCAGTGCATGGAGCCCGCAGCGCATGGAACCCCCAGCAAATGGAGTCCCCAGCGGATGGAGCCCCCAGTGCAAAGAGCCCCCAGTGCATGGAGCCCCCAGTGCATGGAGTCCCCAGCGCATGGAGGCCCCAGTACATGGAGCCTCCAGCGGATGGAGCCCCCAGTGCATGGAGCCCCCAGTGCATGGAGCCCCCAGCACATGGAGCCTCCAGCCCATGGAACCCAAGCACATGGAGGCCCCAGCGCATGGAGCCCCCCCACATATATATGTATATATATATATATATATATGTGTGTGTGTGTGTGTGTGTGTGTGTGTGTGTGTGTGTGTGTGTGTGTGTGTGTGTGTGTGTGAGTGTGTGTGTGTGTGTGTGTGTGTGTGTGTGTGTGTGTGTGTGTGTGTGTAAGCAGTCGCCCGGGAAATGGTTCAAGTCCCAGTTCCAGAGCTTGTTCATTAATTTGTCGTAACTTTACACATAACTTTGACTGAGTGAAATCACCTGGTGACAGGCAGAACACGTGTCTAAGCTGTGAAAAGCACTGAAAGGGCTCTCCACAGTAAATTCGACGTAGTGGGCCTTTTCACGTGACTGCAAGTTACCAGGTAGTCTGTCCTTACTGGAGTTCTGTGTAGCTTATTTCCAATACTTTTAGCATCACATTGTATTTCTTTTAGTCTCTGAATCTTTAATCACGTGTTGGACTCGTGATCGACAGCTATTACCGTCCCGAACGAGATCTAAGAGCTCATGCATGGTTCGACCTATAGGTAATGTTTTGACCTTATACACGCACATACAAATATGCACACACATGCACACACACGCACACACACGCACACACACACACACACACACACACACACACACACACACACACACACACACACACACACACACACACACACACACACACACACACACACACACACACACACACACACACACACACACACACAATTGTATATAAATGCCACAGAGTCCTGGTCTTCGCCAGCATTTATCAGTTTAATAGGGATTCCTTGGCGGCAGCTTCTATGACGTGAAATAAGGCCAATACCATGGAGAAAGGGCGTGTCACATACTGGCTCCAATCTGATTAGATTAAAGGTGGAGGGACGGAAAGGAATTCCGGTCGCAGGTCCGGACTTGACCGGATATTCCGGAGAGGTGCGAATTTGGTGGAAGGCACAGAAGGAAGTGCTCAATTCACGAGGTTGTCAGAACTTTAGGTTATTGGGCGGGGAGAATAAACACGAACACACAAACACGTAGAAATACACATACACACACACACACAAACACACACACACACACACACACACACACACACACACACACACACACACACACACACACACACACACACACACACACACACACACACACACACACACACACACACACACACACACACACACAAACACACACACACACACACACACACACACACACACACACACACACACACACACACACACACACACACACACACACACACACACACTGAAGGATGGAGGTAACATGGTACTTATGGGATATTTTAACTACAAAGAAAACTATTGGGAAGAGATGACATTAAAAGGCAGAGAGGATCTATGGGGAAATATATTACTTGACATGACCATAGAACATGCAATGACACAATGGGTAAATGAAAATACCAGATACAGAAGTAATGAAGAACCGTCGAGACTGGATTTAATATTTACAACAGAACCTGAAAATGCGGATAAAATTGAATAAAGGGCATCATTTGGAAATAATGACCTCATACTAATAGAGGCTGAGCTAAAGGAAGAAATATATATGGAGAAAAATGAAAAATACAGAAAAAGAAGATTGATGTACAACGAAACAGACTTTGGGAAACTTAAGAAATTCTTTCAAAATGCAAATTGGGAAACATTCTACATTTAAGAGAAAAAAGTGGAAGAGAAATGGACGATCATGATGGAAATCTATAATGGAGTGAATAGATACGTACCAATAATGTGTGCATTAAATGCTGGTTCAACAGAAGATGTAGTGAGGCGAAAGAAAGAGGAGATGAAGCTTGGAAAAGGTGGAGAAAATATATAAAAATGGAAAATGGCAAATATATACAAAGGAAAGTGAAAATCAAAACGGATTGTGAATCACTACAGAGGGACTTAAACAAGGTTTGGAAATGGAGTCAGAGGTGGAAAGTAGACTTCAACATTAAAAAATGTATCACCATACAAGAAAGGGATGGATGGGCTGATTGTGCTTTCCTAGACTTACAAAAAGCCTTCTACAAAGTACCCCACAAAAATCATAAAAAAAAGGAAAATATAGAAGGGATACAAGGTAACCTACTAAACTGGATGGAGGGTTTCCTGCATGGTAGAAAAATAAGATTAATGCTCAGAGAAAAGTGTTCAGGTTGGGAGGAGGTGATTAGTGAAGTTCCACAGGGATCAGTATTGGCCCCAATAATGTCCGTTATTTATGCGAATAACATGGATGAAGATGTGGAATGTTACATGAGCTTCTTTGCAGACGATACTGAATTGTTGAGGAAAGTGAAAACCGAAAAGGATTGTGAATCACTACAGAGGGACTTAAACAAGGTTTGGAAATGGAGTCAGAAGTGGGAAGTAGACTTCAACATTAAGAAATGTAGCACCATGGGGTTCGGAAAAAAAAAAAAAAAAAAAAAAAATATATATATATATATATATATATATATATATATATATATATATATATATATATATATATATATATCTGGACAACATACAATTGGAACAAAGGAAGTGAAGAAAGTGGGATATAGATTAGACCTGGGAGCAATCATCTCCAAAGACTTGTCCCCTGATAAACAAACAAACAAAATTGTCGGAGAATCCTACAACTTGCTAAGATCAATAAAAATGGCTTTTATCTATTTAGACGAAGAAATGGTTAAAAAAATATTAGCCACACTGATAAAGCCTAGACTGGAGTATGCTGCAACACTATGGTCACCCAGTTCCAAAAAGAATATAAAGAAAATTGAAGGCATCCTAAGAACAGCCACGAAAATGGCCCCAACACTTTCAAACCTGTCATATGAGGAGAGACTGGCTAAATTGAAATTACCGACTTTGGAACAAAGAAGAGAGAGAGGCGAACCTTGTGACCATCTACAGAATCATGAAAGGCACAGAAGTCCTTGCTATAGAGGACTTACTAAACTGGGACAAGAGAGACACAATCCCGCCCAGGGCTGAAATAATTTCAGTATCGCTGCGCTGCGGTTCGTTACTCCAACTCTCGTGGGCGGGGAGTTGGGTATGTGTGTGCGTGTAAGGTAACAGCATTACCCATAGATCGGTCATATATGAGGTCTGAGCTCTCTTTCGTGAGGGAAATAGCTGTCGATCACGAGTCCAACACGTGATCCAAGACCATGGTGAATCACATACACAAACACACACACACACACACACACACACACACACACACACACACACACACACACACACACACACACACACACACACACACACACACACACACACACACACACACACACATACACACACACACACACACACACACACACACACACACACACACACATACACGCACACACACACGCACACACACACACACACACACACACACACACACACACACACACACACACACACACACACACACACACACACACACACACACACACACACACACACGACTCGGTGGCGCGGTTGGTAGAGTCCCCGACTGTCACTACGGCGGTCCGAGTTCGACTCCTGCCTAGGGCGGAAATGATTTAAGTATCGTTGCGCTTCGAGTCGTTACTCTAACTCTCGTGGGCGGGGAGTTTGGGGTGTGTGCGTGTAAGGTCACAGCATTACCCATAGATCGGTCATACGAGCTCTGAGCTCTCTTCTGGGAGGGAAATAGCTGTCGATCACGAGTCCAGCACGTGATCCAAAGACTGAGGTGAATACACACACACAGACACTTCCCGAGGATGACTTGAGGTACCAGTATACAAGGGCCAATCCCGACTGAAGAGCATGGCCGAGATGCCCAGTGACGAAATCTATAGAATATTATCAACAATTGATTACAGTCCTCTGAGAGTTGCATCCCACCCCCGAACTATGACGTTACCAAAGACTGATAGGAAAGATTAATTGTGCATAGGCCTGAAGAACACGCATGATAAAGTACTACATTTCTTTTTACATTCTGCTCAAAACATATTGTTTTTAGAACTTCCTCTAAGCAGGTGTTGATCAGATCGATTCTTCATATTTGTCTCGAAACTGTCTTGAGTAACCTGC
>NC_134780.1:3807696-3815196 GCF_046742065.1 Oratosquilla oratoria | reverse complement strand
GAAGATAGGGAAAAAGAAAGACAGAAAGAAGGAGGGAAAAAAGAATATAAAAAGAAAATAATGCAAATAAGATAAAAATAAAACATAAACATAAACATAAACATAAACATAAACATAAACATAAACATAAACATAAACATAAACATAAACATAAACATAAACATAAACATAAACATAAACATAAACATAAACATAAACATAAACATAAACATAAACATAAACATAAACATAAACATAAACATAAACATAAACATAAACATAAACATAAACATAAACATAAACATAAACATAAACATAAACATAAACATAAAAACATAAACATAAACATAAACATAAACATAAACATAAACATAAAAACATAAACATAAACATAAACATAAACATAAACATAAACATAAACATAAACATAAACATAAACATAAACATAAACATAAACATAAACATAAACATAAGCATAAACATAAACATAAACATAAACATAAACAAAAATAAAACATAAAAAAATAAACAAAAACAACACACACAAATAAAAACGCTTTATAGAGGTGTACTCCCAGCAGTGACTCCCTCTTCTTAACTTTCCCCCAAAACTCCTCGGGACCACGACAAGATCAGCTGTCCCTCCCATCTCCCTCCTATACCCCCCTTCAGCACTCCCAGTCAACTCCCACATTAGGGGATAGGGATGTGTTGACACAACGGACAGATCTCGCGACTGGTATTCCAAATGTCCACAGATCGAACCCAGCCTGAGTCCCTAATCTTCCGCAGGATTCTAAACTTCCTCTCCCCCTCCTTGAAGACAGACACCAGTGGTTGGCTGTCTCGGGTCGTGTCCTTAGATTGTAGCGATCGAGTTCCTTCTAGCGTACATGAGCACCTGCAAGGCACCGGGTCACTAAGTATCTCCGACTTTAAGGTGTCAGAAAGAAAGGATGCATTTCCTTGTCAGACTATTAAAAAAAAAATTAGAACCTATATTTATTTCTACGTTGATGGATATCACAATCAAGGCTACAGTTGCTGAAAAAAATTGTGTAGATATTTGAATATAGGGTCTATCATACATATCACTGGAAAAAAATTGGTGTAGATATTTGAATACAGAGTTGATCATACACATCAGTCCGATAGTGGGAGGTCTAACTGAAGAAAGACAGACTGGGAAAAATAATGTAAAGTACATCGATTATAACACAAAGATGGTTGAAAAAATCTACAATCACTTTTGAAGTGCTGCAACCGATATGAAGAAAACGAAAGGAAGATTACTTCGTGAGGAAAGGTGACTACGTGAGTCTGAGAATTCTAAAGAACCACAAAAATAGTAAATAGAATAAATAAATTAATAGACAAATAAATATAAATAAATAAATAGGTAAATGCATAAGTAAATAAAGTCAGAGCCGAGCGATAGATTGCCAAAGAATATTTTTGAGCTGGTGATTAGGTACTTGTTCCTTGTCACTCCAAATCAACAACCACCATCCATCCAATAAACATTAAACGCTTCTCATTCAGTAAAGGAACTACAAGCAAACAAACAAAAAATCACGATTGCAAAGCAATTGAACGTCGACCAAACAGCAAGGGAAAAGTTTAGACCCTTCACTTTTAACGGGGACAACAGTTCGACCCCGAAATGCCAGGGACGGGGTGTACCTCGGATGAATAAAATCACCTAGCGGCAGATAGAAAGCAGATAAAAACTATCCTTGCCCTCTACGGGCTAATCGATATTGGCTCTAACAATTGAACCCCGAAGGGTTTTCCTGAGCTAAATAGAATAAGAATAAGAATAAGAATAAGAATAAGAATAAGAATAAGAATAAGAATAAGAATAAGAATAAGAATAAGAATAAGAATAAGAATAAGAATAAGAATAAGAATAAGAATAAGAATAAGAATAAGAATAAGAATAAGAATAAGAATTAAAATAAGAATAAGAATAGAAACAAGAACAAGAACAAGAACAAGAACAAGAACAAGAACAAGAACAAGAACAAGAACAAGAACAAGAATAAGAATAAGAATAAGAATAAGAATAAGAATAAGAATAAGAATAAGAATAAGAATAAGAATAAGAATAAGAATAAGAATAAGAATAAGAATAAGAATAAGAATAGGAATAAGGATAAGACAAAGAATAATAATAATAATAATAATAATAATAATAATAATAATAATGAGACTGAGGATAAAAACAAAAACAAGAACTAGAACGAGAACGAGAACGAAAACGAGTAGAAGAAGAAGTAGAAGAAATAGAAGAAGAAAAAGAAGAAGAAGAAGAAGAAGAAGAAGAAGAATAAGAAGAAGAAGAAGAAGAAGAAGAAGAAGAAGAAGAAGAAGAAGAAGAAGAAGAAGAAGAAGAAGAAGAAGAAGAAGACGAAGAGGAAGAAGAGGAAGAAGAAGAAGAAGAAGAAGAAGAAGAAGAAGAAGAAGAAGAAGAAGAAGAAGAAGAAGAAGAAGAAGAAGAAGAAGAAGAAGAAGAAGAAGAAAAGTTGAAAGCGAAGAATAAAAAGAAGAAGAAGACGAGGAAGGCAATAAAGAAGTAGAAGAAGAAGAAGAAACAGGAGAAGAAAAAGAAGAAAATGAAAAAAGAGAAGAATAAAAATAATAAGAACAAAACAGAATATATATATATCGATATATATATATATATATGTACAGTATTTATATGCAATAAGAACACTAGGTACGTGTGTTCACAAATGCGTAAGTAACCACTAGGAAAAGTAAACTAACGAAGCAGAGTGCTTTCGTATAATTACATCTTCAGTGTATCAGCACTGAAGATGTAATGATGTAATTATACGAAAGCACTCTGCTTCGTTAGTTTACATATCCTAGTGGTTACTTACGCATATATATATATGATATATATATATTATATATATATATATATATATATATATATATACATATATACATATATATATGTATATATCTGTATATTCATATATATGTGTGTACACACACGCGCACTTACATACATACATACATATATATATATATATATATATATATATATATATATATATATATATATATATATATATATATGTATATACATACATATATACAGTATATATAAAACAATAATTCCCAATGTCGACGCGTTAATCAACTTCGTGGCTTCCCCATGGGGAGTCCACTCAGCGCGGTCATGGGTTGTCTTTATATGGAAGTGCTGGGGGACGATATATACATCAGAAGAGTGGGAAGAAGTTCACTTTGGTGGAGTTAAGGTTCACATTGGTGGCGTTATGTTGATGACGTCATCGCCTTTGTTCCCGACAGAACGAATATAGAAAAATTTACGAAGATTGGATGCGTTAAACCAGGATATTCAGTTTCCGCCCGTGAAGGTAGATGGCAGGTTACCTTTTTTGGGCACAGCGGTTGGGATAAAGTGAGGGAGTGAAATTCTTTGTACATAGAAAAGCCACAAACAAAGAGGACTTGTCACACAGTTCTGTAGTCAAGTTGAAGTCGACCATGAGATTTTCCCTATACGCACTTCGACCTTAAAGTAAAAATCATCTTGGGGGATGAACTTGAATATATACCTGAAGTATTTATGAGATTGATATACTTAGAAAGACTAATATTTAAACACAGAGTCAAACAAGTATATAACGAGAACTAAAAGAAGAAAATTAGTGGAGTTATATCTCCATTCCAAAATCTAACATAACTAAAATAGATTCGTCTCAACCCGCTTAGGAGGACTTCCAGGGAAGTTCTGATGTACGTCACCAGGCTCGAACGGTCCTCCTTTTTGCCTTTCCAAATTTCGAGAAGAATTAAGACGTCTCCCACCACTTCTCAAGTTCTTCAAGACAACGTGACAACCAGGTAGAGAGTTATCCTTGTGTTTGTGTTCAGAAAGGGAAGGTCTTTCTAAAAATTTGAGAAAAATCAAAACGTCTCCTGCCTAATATCATGCCATTGAAAACAAACCACGTGAGTATTAGGGGAAAGATTTTCTTTCTTTCCGTGTTTAGATGTGGAGGAAAGAAGTCCTTCCAAGTTTCAAAAGAAATCAAGACGCCTCAGACACCACGTCTTGGGCTCTTAAATTAAGACAAACCAAATGACCGTTCATTTCCGTTTCTTCGTTGTGTCTCAGGATTAACAATAGCCTACTGCGTTACGCCACCTTCAGGGGTGAAGAGAGGAGGATGAGGAGAGAGAGAGAGAGAGAGAGAGAGAGAGAGAGAGAGAGAGAGAGAGAGAGAGAGAGAGAGAGAGAGAGAGAGAGAGAGAGAGAGAGAGAGAGAGAGAGAGAGAGAGAGAGAGAGAGAGAGAGAGAGAGAGAGAGAGAGAGAGAGAGAGAGAGAGAGAGAGAGAGAGAGAGAGAGAGAGAGAGAGAGAGAGAGAGAGAGAGAGAGAGAGAGAGAGAGAGAGAGAGAGAGAGAGAGAGAGAGAGAGAGAGAGAGAGAGAGAGAGAGAAGAAGAAATGTGGGGAAATAGTGAATAAAGAAAGGTGGGGAAAAGGAGGAGGAGGAAGAGGAGGAGGGGGAAAAGGGAAGAGGGGAGAGGTATATATGAAAAGAAGGAAATAGATAGGGTAAGGAAATAGTGGAAGAGAAAGGGTGGGGAAGGGTGGAGGAGGAGGAAAAGGGAAGAACAACCTCCAAATACAAGATACAGTTACGGGAAGGCATGAGAAATTTGGGAGAGAGAAAGGTGAAAATATGATAGGAAGACGGGGGGTGGGGGGAGGTATCGAAACGGGGAAAGAGGTGGAGGAGGTGGAAAAGGAGAGAATGAGAAGTAAGAGAAGAAGGAGAAGTAAGGGATGACGAAGAGGAGAGAAGAAAAAACAAAAGAAGTAAGATAAAAAGAAAGGAAAAAAGAGAAAGGGAGGAAGGGCGAGATGATGCTGAAAAATGCAGAAGAGGAGGAAGATGAAACGGAGGAGGAGGAAAAGAAGGAAATGGAAAAAGAGAACAAGGAGGCAAATAGGAATTGATGAAGAAGGAGGTGGAAAAGGAGACGGTGGTGGAGGAGGAAGTAGATAAGGAGAGAATGAGGAGGAAAAGGAAAAGGAGAAAGATGGTAATGGAGGAGCCTGAGAACAAGAAGGCAAATAGGAATTGATAAAGAAGGAGGTGGAAAAGGAGACGGTGGTGGAGGAGGAAGTAGATAAGGAGAGGATGAGGAGGAAAAGGAAAGGGAGATGGTAACGAAGAGGTCTGAGAACAAGGGAACGAAGAAGAAAGAATGGAGGTGAAAATGGAGGAGGAGGATTTGGGAGAAGAAGAGGAGGTAGACTGCACGGGTTCTCAACCCTCATCCCCATGTACCCCTTACTTATGAATCGCTGTTCCGTAGCCTCCTGTAGATCACTTTAACACTGAATAGAATCGGTAGGCCTTCACTAAATACTACTATTTGTTAGATTGTGGGTCCCGACCGCATAACTCTGCAGTTCCACAGGGGTCCATGAGAATCACTGATTTGTAGAGAAAGTAAAAAAGACGAAAGAAAAAAAAATAAATGGAGAAGGAGGTAAAGGAAGAAGTGGTGGTGTGAGCGGTTTGATGTACAAGGATGTGGACGAAGAGAAGGAGGTGAAGGAGGAGGAGGAGTAGGAAGAGGAGGAGAAGGAGGAGATGATGGTGGGAGAGGAGGTGGAGGAAGGGAAGGGGAGGAAGAGATGATGAAGGAGGAAAAGGAGAGGGAGAAGGAGGAGGAAGAGAAAGACAAGATTAGAAGGCGGAGGTAGAAGAGAAAAAGAATTATGATTAGGAGAAGACGATGGAGGAAGAACAGGAGCAGAAGGAGGAAAGTCGGAGAAGCGGCGAAAGAGGAGGAGGAATAAGAGGAGGAGGAAGAACGGAAGGAAAAGGAGGAGAATGGGTCAATTGGAATTTCTCTCACGTTCTGCACTTTTGTTTTTTGGAAAAGAAGCTATTTTTCGGGTATGAGGGGGGGAGGGGAGGGAGGGGAGGGAGAGTTGGAGAAGCTTTGGTATTGCTGTAGCTTAGTCTCTTGAAACAGTACCAAGGCCCATTTTTACGCAGGAGAAAGTCAGTCAGTGCTCCTTCTTCTTCCTTTCCATCTCCATCCCCCTTTGCCCTCAACTCCCCCTCCCCCTCCCCCTCCCTCTCCCCCTCCCCCTCCCCCTCCCCCCTCCACTCTGGGGCGCGGCACTGGTCGGACGGGACGGGACGCGATGCCTCCGTCTCTCCCTCATCCTCCTCTCCTCCTCCTCTCCTCCTCCTCCTTCGCCTCCAGTTCCACCACAACTCCTTCTCCATTTCACCCCCTTCACCTCTATCCTTCAATTCCACCACCATTTCCACCTCCGTTTCCTCTTCCACCTCCACTTTTGCTGCTGGTACTACCTCCACCTTCACTTCCACCTCAGCATCCGCTTCCAGCAACTCCACTTCACATCCACCTATATCTCACCTTCTTCGCCACTTCCACCTTCATTTGCATCTCCACCTCCGCTACTTTCTCCTTAAGATCCACCCATCACCTCAGTCACCTTCGTTCCCTCCTGCCTCCTTCGTCCACGTCTCCACCTTTTCCTCCTCCACATCCTCCACCTCCATCTTCCACTTTCCTCACGCACTTACACTTTCAGCTCCGTGGCTGCCACCCCATTCTCTTCCACTTCTCCACCTCCACCTTCTCCGCCTCCACCTCCTTCGTGACATTCCGCTGTCTATCATCCACATGTGCCCAGTACCCTCCAAAGCCCTAATGGAAGAGGGTGGAGGGTAAAGGATGGAGGATGGAGGATGGAGGATGGAGGATGGAGGATGGAGGATGGAGGATGGAGGATGGAGGATGGAGGATGGAGGATGGAGGATGGAGGATGGAGGATGAAAGATGGAGGATGGAGGATGGAGGATGGAGGATGGAGGATGGAAGATGGAGGATGGAGGATGGAGGATGGAAGATGGAGGATGGAGGATTGAGGATGGAGGATGGAGGATTGAGGATGGAGGATGGAGGATGGAGGATGGAGGATGGAGGATGGAGGATGGAGAATGGAGAATGGAGGATGGAGGATGGAGGATTGAGGATGGAGGATGGAGGATGGAGGATGGAGGATGAGGATGGAAGGTGGATGATGGATGATTGAGAATGGAGGATGGAAGATGGAGGATGGAGGATGGAGGATGGATGATGGATGATTGAGAATGGAGGATGGAAGATGGAGGATGGAGGATGGAGGATGGATGTTTGAGAATGGAGGACGGAGAACGGATGGCGGAGAATACAGGATGGAGGATAGAGTATGGAGGATGAAGGATGAAGGATGAGGGATGGAGGATGGAAAATGGAAGATGGAGGATAGATAATAGAAGATGGTAAATGGAAGATAGAGGAGGAATGGAGAATAGAGGGGTGAAAGAGAAGGAAACGCGAGAACTGAGGAGGAAAGATAAAGAAGGGAGAGGAAGGAGGGAGGAATGAGGGAGAAGTAGGAGGAAGGGAAGAGACGAAAGGGAAAGGGAAGCAAGAATGAGGGAG
>NC_134780.1:3790196-3800196 GCF_046742065.1 Oratosquilla oratoria | reverse complement strand
AGTCTTGGATGCTGAGTGATGTCCTAGTACTGTGCTGGTACTGAGGAGTCCCCAAGAGACTAGCAACACGCCTCTTTGTTCATCTATTTATGCCAGGACTGGTGGCTTAGAGGGGCAAATGTGTTGGGCGGCAGGTGGCTACAGGTGTCCTTTCGCACTCAGCCAAACGACCGTGGGTGAGGTCCGGCATAATAGGATGTCCCGCGGGAGTTTTCTGCTTGAATTGGATTTAAGATTAAGCACGCCCTGAGTGTGGCAATTACCGTCTGGGCTGACACCCCATGGTTTGTGGCTGTCTTGATTAAATGTTAAGGCGGTGCGTATGTTCACTCTCCCATGACTCTTGAGACTATTGGCTTAATATGTATGTTCTTAGTCTCCCCTCGTTAGATTTGGTGCCGGGTGGGGATGTGGAGGAGCGAATTATGAATATATGTACATACATACATATACCAAAGGCCTTTTCCCCCCTTACACGGCGGTGGGGGGGTAACCATATTTGACAATTATGCTGGGGGCGGGTCATCTAATAGATCTCTTTATGCTGGGTGGACTACAATTTGTTATTCGTGATTAAGGGGCTTCTTGTTTACTTCAGCGGCGAGCGAAAGGAGGGGAGTAATAGTCTGCTTTCTTCTCTCTATAAGGATGAAAAGACGAAAATATAATTAAATCTGGCAAGTGGGGTGATAGGGAATTGATAACAAAGAGAAACATACCTTGGCTCCTGTTCGAAAACCGAGAATACATAAGGGTGCTGGTGGGCATTGGGGATGGGCGCAGAGGAGACGATCCTCGTCGACGTCCGCTCCGCTGAGCCACCTTGCCCAGTGGTCATTATCGGTCTTACCCATAATATTCCTTTTTAGCTTTGCTTGTGAACATCTACTCACTCATACGGCATTAAATCCAACCCATCAACAGAAGTTACTGCCAAACAAATGAACCACAGTTTTCTCCCACTTGCTGGAAGAGAGGTAATGTCAACCATTTAGGGTGATAACTCAACTATACTTTATCTATGCCTCACCAACGACCAGGCGTACTAGCTCAGACCCTCTTAGACCTACTCAGTCCAACCTACATTACGATTTGGGATCCTGATGTCGATTGGGCACAATGTAATGTCGCATTTCGGGACATTGGGACTAAAGTAGACTTAGCCTGACTAATCCGTCACATGAGGTGAAACGGGTTCTTCCTGTGTGAATTAGCTAATGTAGGTACTGAGGTAAAGGAGGGAGGGATGGAGAAGGAGAAGAAGGGGGAGGAGGAGGAGGAGGAGGGGTAGAGGCAGATACAGAGGTAAAAGAACAGATGCAGATATAGTTCAAGTTCGAAGTGCAGGTGAAGGACGAGGTGGAGGTGATGTGCGGCATGAAGATATAGAAAGAGGTGGGGGGTGGAAGAGGAGGAGGAATAGGAGGAACTGGAGGTGGAGTTAGTGAAGGTAAGTGCGGACATGGGGAAAGAGGAAGTGGAGGGAAATGTCGAAGAGGAGGAGTGGAAGAAGGAGAAAGAAGAGGTAGAATTAGATGTAGTGTTAGAAATGGAAATAGAGATGAAGGAAAAGGTGGAGGTAAAGAAAAATATAGAGGTAAATGCGAAGGTAAATTTGAGGGAGAAAGGGAGGAGAAGGAGGTGGATGTAGAGGTAGAGGTAGAGGTAGAGGTAGAGGTAGAGGTAGAGGTAGAGGTAGAGGTAGAGGTAGAGGTAGAGGTAGAGGTAGAGGTAAAGGTAGAGGTAGAGGTAGAGGTAGAGGTAGAGGTAGAGGTAGAGGTAGAGGTAGAGGTAGAGGTAGGGGTAGAGGTAGAGGTAGAGGTAGAGGTAGAGGTAGAGATAGAGGTAGAGACAGAGGTAGAGGTAGAGGTACAGATAGAGGAAGAGGTAGAGATAGAAATAGAGGTATAGGCAGAGGTAGAGGTAGAGGCAGAGATAGAAGTAGATGTAGAGGCAGAGGTAGAGGTACAGATAGAGGTAGGGGTAGAGGTAGAGGCAGAGGTAGAAGTAGAGGTAGGGGTAGAGGTAGAGGTAGAGGTAGAGGTAGAGGTAGAGGTAGAGGTAGAGGTAGAGGTAGAGGTAGAGGTAGAGGTAGAGGTAGAGGTAGAGGTAGAGGTAGAGGTAGAGGTAGAGGTAGAGGTAGAGGTAGAGGTAGAGGTAGAGGTAGAGGCAGAGGTAGAAGTAGAGGTAGAGGTAGAGGTAGAGGTAGAGGTAGAGGTAGAGGTAGAGGTAGAGGTAGGGGTAGAGGTAGGGGTAGAGGTAGAGGTAGAGGTAGAGGTAGATGTAGAGGTAGAGGTAGAGGTAGGGGTAGAGGTAGAGGTAGGGGTATAGGTAGAGGTAGGGATAGAGATAGAGGTAGAGGTAGATGTTAAGGTAAAATTAAAGGTAGAGGAAAACGTGGAGGCAGAGAAAGAAGTACAGATGGAGTTACAGGAAAGAGCGAGAGTGGATGTGAAGGAAGAAACGAAAGTGGAGGTGGAGAGATGGAGTTATGGGGAGGGAGAGAAAGGAGAATAAGAGGTAATGTAGATGAAGAGGGAGGGAGAGAAAGGAGAATAAGAGGTAATGTAGAGGAAGAGGGGGAGTAATGAGTGAAGAAAAAAAAAGAGAAGGGGAGGAAGAGGAGGTAAAACGACCATTGGAAGTGAGGAAAGAGGAAAGTGAACTAACAGGAAAGGCGGAGAATTGTCCAACATGGAGGGAGAGAGAAGATGGAAGAGGAAGAGGTGAAGGTAGAGGGTAAGAAACAAGTAGATCAGAATAAAGGAAAGTTGGAGAGGATGGTAATGGAGGAGGTGGAAGGACAGGAGGCAGGTGGAAAGAGAGGAGGCAAATGGAGTGGGTATGGTAGGAAGATTAGGGTTTTAAAGATTAGATAATGTGATTTCATGATAAGTCATTTTTCTGTATACGTGTGCAGACGAGGTTGTATATATTTTTAGTGTGTGTGTGTGTGTGTGTGTGTGTGTGTGTGTGTGTGTGTGTGTGTGTGTGTGTGTGTGTGTGTGTTCGTGTGTGTGTGTGTGTGTGTGTGTGTGTGTGTGTGTGTGTGTGTGTGTGTGTGTGTGTGTGTGTGTGTGTGTGTGTGTGTGTGTGTGCGCACAGATGTGTGTGTATGTCATTATTAATCTTATTCAGTAAAATGGATATATTATCATTAAAAGAAAATGACAAATGAGACTATTTAGTCTCCTTTCGTGTGGTGGCCTTACACGAATCACGCCTGGATGATCTGTGTAGTGGAAAAATAAATATTGTTATCACCACATCCATCAATATGTAATGAGACAATTAGGCTGTCATAAAGTGGGAACGACTTCTAGAATTGATCGAAGCGTGGTTCACGGACAGTGGTCATGCTGTGCCCCGTGGCGTTGGAATGCAGATATTACTAACAGAGGTGTTAGAAACGACACCGGGGGAATATTAGCAAGTATCAGAATTTTGTTTATATTGTTGTTCACCTTAAGAGCAATCCTCGCAGATTCCCAGCAGTGATTGCTGTTATTTGCCCTAACGGTCCAAATGCATAGGTCAAAGATGATGGCTTCGGCAGTAAGTTCCTCATCTTCTTAGTCTTGATTTAGGGAGAACAAACTACTGATAACTTAACATAGTATCTCCTCCGATACCAGGGAATTGTCACGGAGATGAATGTAATGATTTGGCAACAGCCAGAAAGAAAACGGAAAGTCCCACTCGCTACGGTAGGGGCTTCAAGTGCAGAAGCCTTTGCCAGGAGACATGATCGAAAAGGTCTGTGAAAGTGACAGAAATGTTTTGATTTTGAGTAATTGGGAGGCACCTCGAAGGCTGCAGGGTTGTGACTGTGGAGGTGTTCAGGCGCCGTGTCCTGGCGCACCCAGGGTTGCGTAGGGTGTCGAGAGGTTGTGGCTTGACACCTTCACAGGTACTGAGGACACCAATCTTGCCAAGCTTGTTAACTCCGTGGGGTAAGGAAGCGGCTTCGGCCCGCCCGGGCCGTTTGCCTGTCTTGCGGTGTCCGCAATGAATTGAAGAAGGTTAAGTGGAGCGGTGTTCCGGGCGTGTCGCGGTTGGGCCGGCGGTCAGAGTGTGGTTAAACCGTGGTCGCGCGGTTCTGAGACAACTCTGGGTGTTTGAGTGTATTGCGTCATGTTCGTGGGAGTTGGACGGTCTGGGAGTGGGGAGGGGGGGAGTGTCTCCGTGTGAGATTGTCTACCTGGATCTGCGTCGCACTTTCTCGCTCCTGTCGCCTCTCTCTCGTCACTCTCCCTCTCCTGTCACTCTCCCTCTCCCCGTTTTCTCTCACTATCACCACCCACTCTCGTCACCCACTCTCACAATTCCCTCTTATACACTCCCCAATTACTCTCATCTCTTTCGATTTCACTCCAAGCTCACGGTCACCTGGGGACAATCGGTGGCGCAGTTGGTAGAGCCCCAGACTGTCAGTATGGCGGTACTGGCGGTACCTGGTTCGAATCCTGCCCAGGGCTGAAATTATTTCAGTATCGAGTCGTTACTCCAACTCTCGTGGGCGGGGAGTTGGGTGTGTGTGTGCGTGTAAGGTCATAACATTACCCATAGATCGGTCATACGAGCTCTGAGCTCTCTTCCGGGAGGGAAATAGCTGTCGATCACGAGTCCAACACGTGATCCAAAGGACCAAGGTGAACCAAGACCAAGGTGAACCTGGCTCTATCTTGTCAACTCTCGCCGTCAACTCTATAATATCACTCCCTTTGCACTCCCTCACTCTTCACGCTTACTCCCACTCCCTTCCCCTCTAGTCTACTCCTGTGTGGATTTAATTCACCTGGCCTAGCCTTGCTTACTCTCATCGTCAACTCTCATAAGATCACTTACTCTCACCTTCCATTCCTAAACGATTCACATCTACTCTCATCTTCACGTTATATAAACTTGTTTGTACCTTGTTCACCTAGCTTTGCCCGCCTCTCACCTCTCACTCGCTCTCACCATTCCCTTTCACACACTCCCCAGTAACTCTCCTTCTATTCCACTTTTTATCCACTATCGCTACTATCTAGTCCACCTGCTTCAAACTCGCCCGTTCTCACTGTTAGGTCTCGCCACCTCATCCATTCTCACGATCCATTCTCATATCTTTCATAATTACTCTCACTTCCTTCTCAACCTCCTGAAACACAATTGACCTGGCTCAGAGTTAGCTCCACACCGTCAACTATCTCCACCTGAACACGCCCACATACTCCACCTTTACTCTCATTATTTTTTCGTCCACTTCTTGACCACTCTTCCATGAAACCTGCCCAGTTCATTCAGCCTCGTCCGGCTCTCGACTTCCACTTTCTCATACTTCACGTTCACTGTCACTCACTCACTCCTCGACCTCTCGTGATGATGCATATATATATATATATATATATATATATATATATATATATATATATATATATATATATATATTATATATATATATATATATATATATATATATATATATATATATGATCACGAAGAACCCACAGTCGGAATAAAAAGGAAACTTGAGAAGAATGTGTAACTTCTATATTTCGGCTAATAGCAATAGCCCTCTTCAGGAAAGTACTAGAAGTTACATATTCATCTAAAGTTTCCTTTATATTCTGACTGTGGGTTCTTCGTGATTATTAATTACATATGTGCCATAACATTTTGTCATAGTGATATATATATATATATATATATATATATATATATATATATATATGTATATGTATATAGGAAGAGTGCAAGGTCGAAATGAGATTTTTTTTTTCTTTTGTTCTCAGGACGCTCCTTCCTACCACTGTTTACGAAATTTATCGTGACAAATAACACTTCATGCAGTGTGTACCTTGGAGGAGTGTGTTTATTTAGATGAACTGATATAAAAAGCGGAGCGATTCACGTGGTTGTTTTGTAGCAAAGGCAAGGCGACTTTATCTTACTCATCTCAGGGACATACCCTTATACATGAGCGGCGTCCTGTGCGTGTGAATATATATATATATATATATATATATATATATATATATATATATATATATATATATATATGTATATATATATATATATATATATATATATATATATATATGTATATATTTATATATATATATATTTATATATATGTATATACATATATATGCATATATATGTATATGTATTATGTATATATTTATATATATATAATATATATATATATATTTTATATATATATGTATATACATATATATGCATATATATGTATATGTATTATGTATATATTTATATATATATATATATATATATATATATATATATATATATATATACATATATATTCCTGAAATGAAAAGTTGATAGATTAATGACTAGATAGATAAACGAGTAAATAGATAGCTAAGCAAATGAATACTAGATATAGCAATAGATACAAGTCATCCAAGAGTTAACCCTCTCATGTGCTCATACGAATTCTTTGAAACTTATGTTAATGCAAAAAAATATCAAAATTATCTAACATTTGGGAAACGAATATTGGATTTCTAAGCTACCCTCGAACAGTGATCCCATGCTCTGTTCACTTATTTCTGATTTTCCTTTTAGAAGATCCATAGTTGCTCTTGTACGCGGTCACTGTTTCCATGTCTATAAGCTATAGCGTCTCACAGGGTTCTGTTCTGTCTTCTGCTCGTTTCCTCCTATTCCCGAATGACCACATGTCTTTCCTTATACTCCCGTATGCTAATTACGCTACTCTATATTTCCCATGCCATTCTCCATATGTCATCAAACTGTGCTTAATTCTGCTGGAAGGATCAATGCAGAACACCTGAGTTCTGCAGAGCCTATCATACCAGACTAGGTATGAGAAATCCTAATGCCGTTCGGTACCACCAAGATTCAAGTTCTTTAGTGGTCCACTCGACAAAATCTCTCAAAGACCTATCCCGTTTTCTATACTTGCCCACGAGTTTTTCCTTCAGACACCCGAACCGTTCTTGGACTGTCCTTCAATGATAAACTCAGCCGGAAACTCATATTTCAACTGTTGTAGCTTCAGTGAAATTAAGCATCCTGTGCCACCTTCACAATCTCTTCAATGCATCTACTGACCACATAAGGAGTTTGCTTTATATGTTTGGGGCGACTCGCCTCACTCAGTATTCCTGAGGAAGGTAAAGTCCAAAGCCTTCCGCCTTATCGGTCCTTCTTTTCTTACCGTTGAACTTCACCCTCTCCCTGTCCGCCGCAATAATTCATATTTATCTCTTTTCTACAGCTATTTCCATGGCCACTGATCTTCCAAACTCAGCATCCGACTCCTTAGGAGGCCACATAGCAGCACTACAATTACGTCTCACTCTTTTCCTGTTTAATCATCTTCGGCGAGAGTCGGCCAGTCCACGATGTCTTCCTTTTCTTCCATTAGGAAGCTTGGGAACTCTCTCCCTACTTTATACCAGCCTACGACTCAGGGGCTTTCGAAAAAGGGAATTTCAAGACACCTTCACCAACGCCAACCGACAATTGGCTTTGAATTGAAATACTTTTGATAATTTTCTTTTCGGAGAGTCCCTATGGGAAAACAAAAATCATGGCCGGGGATTTACCCTCAATTGAAAAAAAAATCGTGTGTGTGTGTGTGTGTGTGTGTGTGTGTGTGTGTCTGTGTGCGTGTGTGTGTGTGTGCATGTGTGTGTGTGTGTGTGTGTGTGTGTGTGTGTGTGTGTGTGTGTGTGTATGTGTGTTTGTGTCTGTTGGAGAGACAAACATAGATAGATAGGTAGATATATAGATAAACTGATAGGTAAATACATATATAGATAGATTAATAGATAGGGAGAAAGGGGCATATATGTATATATGTATATATATATATATAAATATATATATACATATATATATACATCTATATATATATATATATATATATATATATAGTGAGAGAGAGAGAGAGAGAGAGAGAGAGAGAGAGAGAAAAGGGGAGTGGGTGGACAGACGAACAAAGCGAGTGGGGGTTGGGTAGTGGGGGGGGAGGGGGTATAGGGAGGCAATGACCAGTGCCCGACCACCTTGCCTTGAAATCGGATCTTATGCAATAAATGTCTGACTGTGTGTGTTCGTCCCGCGCTTGCGGTGACACATCTCGCCTCTCGCGCTTGGTGGCGAGGTGGCGGCGGGGCTGTCGCTGGCGGCGGCGGCGAGGGGCTGTGGCTGTCGTCGTGTGAGTCTTGTCTGAAAGGGGCTGGTGGTGGCTGGCTGGCTGTCGCAGAGAAGCTCTGTGATTGTTGTCTTTGGGACTGGTCTGCATCGTCATTTGATCCTCTTCGGGTTGTGTGATTTCTCCGGGGTCATCCGACCTCTTGCTGGGTGGGTCACTGTTTCTTTACATCAGATGTTTTATTCAGCGGGAGGTCATATCACCTTAGTGGTTCTGTGTAACTATAACCTAACCACTGGAATTAGGCGAGAGAGACAAACTCCTGAAAGCTAATTGGCTGATACGGTTCGGTTAGAATTGGACAACCCTCATCTTTTACTAGGAATTAGGAGTAGAATGGCATTTGTCGTGATCCCTTTATTCACTGACCATCTTCCGTTTCCTAACAGATCAATTTGTAATAAACTGTATCTCTTGCAAACGATAAGGATAGGACGGTAACTAACTTCTTAACGTCGAGGCACTGGTAAATGTTAAATACTACATAATGAAACAAAATTTGAATATATTTATAATTGTTAGAAGTAGTTCTTACCTCGTCACTCCTGTCTTCACTGCTTCTCTGCCCACGACATTTGACCTCCGAGGTCCCCAAAGGGAATCACTTGTAGGGCCAGCGGATGACTAACCTGCGCTAGGGTCTGCCACATGACCACCACAAAACATATTTGAAGATAAACGCGTGCAGTGCCAGCATCGGCCAGCCACGTGACATAACACTGGATTCATTGAGGAACGCCTACTCTCTATCTTCATGAGTCACTGGCGTCAGAATGTTTTGCCTCCGACTTCCCACGCGGCACACTTGACCTCATGCCAATTAAGAGCACGGGTCATGACCTGCCCTTGTATATGAAGGATAAACCAACGCCCGAAGATTCAGATCGCCCTGGAGTATTATACATGATTCTGGCTCGCAGCTCCTGGTTTTCACCACCTTCCCCCCTTCCTTTGCTCCCTCGCAAGCAGATCGCATGAGACACGACTTGAAACACAGTCGTTACCTCCCTCACCGCCTCGTTCCTCCCCCCCATCTGGCGCCCAACTTCCATTGTTAAAAAAATAAACAAACTCTCTTTCCACCAGAGTTTGCTTTCAACCAACCTAACTAGCTGCCCGACGTATATATATGTATATATATATATATATACATATATATATATATACATGTATATATATATATATATATATGTGTGTGTGTGTTTGTGTGTGTGTGTGTGTGCGCGCGTATATATATATATATATATATATATATATGTATATATATCTGTGTGTGTGTGCGCGTATATGCGTGTATATATATATGTATATATATATATATATATATGTATATGTATATATATATACAAATATATATATATTTCATTACCTCTAAACTTTTTTCTTCATCAGGACTTGTACACATTTTTTTTTTCTTCCACTGACAGAACCCCTCCACTGACTGAGGGTACTACCACCATCACACGGCAAGAGTCGAATAGAACGGCTCCCACATTCGCAGAGGCGGAATATAGTTGTCAGGGACGATGCTGTGAACCTCCCTTGGCTGCCGAGGCGCGCCGCTGTCCCTGGGAGCTGGTCGTGCTCAGTTCGCCGAGGGTGACAGCACAGGCTGGGTCATACGAGGTCAGCGTCGACGACAGATTCGTGACCATCGCCGTCAGGTTGGTTTCGAGATTTAGACTATGGTAATTTAACTGGTTATCCGGACTGGGGTATTGTAACGCAAGCATGTGTGTGTGTGTGTGTGTGTGTGTGTGTGTGTGTGTGTGTGTGTGTGTGTGTGTGTGTGTGTGTGTGTGTGTG
>NC_134780.1:3782696-3787696 GCF_046742065.1 Oratosquilla oratoria | reverse complement strand
CTATAATCATTCAATCAACCCATTGGTCTGGCTGTTTCATGCAGGAGTCCAGGGTCCCTAAGAAGCCTGCCGGTTCTGCCCATAGATCGGTCACTCAGTGAATAGACTTTGTAGAATGTTTTGAAAAGATTGAGAGTATAAGGTGCTCTGTTTTACGTGTAACGGTTGTGTCCTATGAAATTAGTATTCATTGCTCGGCCGATTCATTGTTGGTACTGTTTCAGTGTGCAGTTGTAACCTGAGCAGAGAGATGCTTGTGCAACTCTGGTTTGTCTTGGGGGAGATTTTTCAGATGTGATTTCAGGAGGAATTTCATGGAACAGAGAATTTGGCGGTCAGTGAAGAAGTTCTTTTTTGTGATCTGAGTGTTTGTACTTTTGGTACTGGTGGAAAAAATCTAGATATTTAGGTAGAATACCGCTGGGATTATTCTTATACTGCTTTCGATGGGATGTGTTTGTGTAATTTGGTATGAAAAGTGTGTGGATTTGAGGGCTTTTGCAGACTTGTATAGATATAATTTTCAATTGCTGATCTATGAGGAGAAATTTTATTTCTTAAAGGAGATGTGCTGTTGCTGATGTTTCAGTGTAGGCAGTTATTGTTTGCATGGCTTTATTGGGTGCTGTCTGTAGGATGTCTCTGTTTGTCTTAATAAGTGTTGAATAGCATGTGAAAACATAGTTAAGTGTGATTTTCATGAGTTGCTTACAAACAGTGATGAGTGGTTCTGTTGTACAAATCCCGTCCAAGCAACTGTTCTGAATTGATTTTCTCTTTCGTTTGATTTCACTATAAGGTCTTTTGTGTAAGACGTGAAGGTCATGTGGTCATATGTATATCAGGTGTAAGGCGAATTATCTTAGTTTTTTTCAGTGGGAGAGGTTCCCCATTTAATTAAGTCACTTGATGTTAATCAGATTCGTGGCAGTCAGAGGTAAGGAACAACAGTGAGGACTTTTGAAGAGATGATGGTATCTGTTTTGTATCAACCATAATTACAGTTATAGAGTAAGTTTTTGACCGCTAGTTTGTAGTTGCTCTCCTGAAATGTTGTAAGTTATTTACATTTGTGAGAACTCTGGTATTTTGCCTTAGGCACAGGGTGGAAAGGTCGTGTATAAATCGGATAGATATTGTTTAAGATAGTATTTCCCCTTGGATAACTTACGTTGTACAATTCAAAATCCCCGACAGATGACTGATCTAGGATGCTTTGCCAATTATTTTTTGTCGTTACTGTGTATTTCAGGTTCTGTGATCTGTTCGATGCAGAATATCTTCAGGGACTGTGTTCAACCCTTTACGAGTATCTACATATATTGTCAGGTTCACTCTCTTGTTAATGACCTCTGGTATTTGTTTGGTAAAGTTTGTGAGCATCATGCTGAAGGAGTGCCCTGATTTGAATTCATGTTTACTTGACGGGACAGGTACATATATTTTGATTCTATGTAGAGCCGAGCTTTCCAACATTTTAGATATGAAGAGAGGATCACATATTTATATATGAAGGGGTTCACTGACGGTCTGTTTGGTTTTAGGATAGGGATTATATATATATGCATATAGATATATATATATATATATATATATATATATATATATATATATATACAGTATATATGTATATACATATATATATATATATTTATACATATATATACATGTATATATATATATATATATATATATATATATTATATATATGCAGAAAAAACCACTGGGAAATAAGAAGCTTAGTCCGAACGTTTTCGTCTAATTAAGACATTATCAAGGAATACAAATGTCTTAAATAGACGAAAACGTTCGGACTAAGCTTCTTATTTCCCAGTAGTTTTTTCTGCATATTATTTTCACGTGTGCCTTGTGAATTACTGCATATATACATATATATATATATATGTATATATACATATACATATATATATATATATGTATATATATATATATATATACATATTCGTATTGTTTGCATGTTATAGTGCGGCGACTAAAATGAGTGAAGATAACTGTGAGGCTTTTATTGTTACCAGGCTCAGATGTTTCAGGAGGTAATTTGATATATTGTCCGGACCTCCTGCATGCAAGCTTTTAATTTTCTTGAAGACTTTTCCCATGTCTTTGGCAAAGAAAGGTGGGGTAGCTTCAGTGTCTAGCTTTCATGTTACTTTCGTTATTTTTTAATTATTTTCCTGTTTTCTGGTGTTGTGCATTCAAAACTTGTTTTGGAGGAACGCTTATTTATGATATTCTATTGTCGTTTTGGTGTTGATATTTTGTTTTGTGTTGCTTCGAATAATTTATGGGTGGCTGGACTGCACATTAAAAAAAAGAAAAAAAAATTACTGGTCTCCTTATCTGATATTCTTCGGTTAGTGATTTTTTAAATTCATTTGTTTTTATCATTGTTTATTTGCTTTGTGATAGCAATATTTAGCTGTTGCATTTTTTTCTCTCTTTTGATAGATACAACTTTCTCTTTATCTTATTTCTTCCCATTATGGAGGTAATCTTGGATGTATATTTTAGAATATAGATTCCGTATTCTTTGTTTATGTTTATTACTGTATTTACATTAGTATGGGGTTTGTGAATATTTTAGGGGTCTTATCAATGGGTAGGGACTGAGCGTTGTTGTATTTTGTGCATGTATTTTCACGAATAGGTTTATATTTTCCGCAATTTTTGTGGTGATCTTTATTGGGAAGCGGTCAAGGGAGAGTGAATGAATGGATGTGGTGGTCTGTCACCACTATGTTGCCGCCCCTGTGTGTCGTCTTTCTCTCGTGTTTTTACTTTTGTTTGGTTCTTCTCTCATTTTCTACTTTCCTTCCACTACTGTCTTCGTTACATACGATTATCACTCACAATTTTAGTCACTAGGCCCCATGCCTCCGAAGAGATAACTTATTCAAGTTATAGACTTAGAATTTGTATATTGCACAGTCAGGCTTCTACTTCTCACTATATTTTCTGTATAGGGGTATTGAAATGTTTAAAGATTTTCTTTTCTTTCTTGAATACCGGCTACACTTGGTTCTCTAAGGTACACCAAGGGACTCCCCTCGAGAACACTCAATTTAGGTCCTATGTCAGTTCTGCAGTGACGTCATAATTTCTTTAGTCCAATGATCTTTAACTTTATGTTTAAAAAGTTCCACTAAGGGCGTGATCTTACAACGGTGAACCAATTGAATTTCCTCCTCCTCCACCCTTTCTCCAATCAGA
Source organism: Oratosquilla oratoria (assembly GCF_046742065.1). Taxonomy (NCBI): domain Eukaryota; kingdom Metazoa; phylum Arthropoda; class Malacostraca; order Stomatopoda; family Squillidae; genus Oratosquilla; species Oratosquilla oratoria. The sequence continues at coordinate 3,784,465 of NC_134780.1, read as the reverse complement.
TTCGCCGTTACAAGTCTGCATGAAATATTGTTTGCTCATCAATCTCGAATCACTGCACACTCACTTAGTTTACATCAGCAAAATAAAAATACGTCATACAACAATGAAATTGGGTCACCAGGCACATGTTTATAAGCATAACGCTGATAGCAAATTTATACAATTCCTCACCTTCTCGCCTTCGGCTGTGTTAATAAACTTCTTAATCCATTAAATGCAACTCTCGCCTTCGAACTGTTGTTTACCAAACATCCGATCTAATAAAAATGAAACCCTCACTATCTACCCCTCTTTCTACCTCAATTGTCTATCTATATCTACGAGCCTCTTACAATGGTCATTATTTTGTTTATAGATGGAAATAGGACAAGTACCTAGAAATATCTGGAAACGTTGCTTTTTGGTTGTTTTGGTACGAGAAGGGGTGTTCTTGTGGGGAGTTTAATGAATTTCAGTATATTCAGGATTGCGTGTTGGTCTGGGAATTTTTGTCTAGTTGGTCTACTGAGTGTTTGTGTTTTTGTAATTTTATGCATTTGTAGATTACTTAGATTGTATTTGTTTTGTGTTGGTAGGTGTGGTACATTCTGAGTTGGCCTAAGAGTGGCAGTCGTTGGAGTGAAAATATATGTAGGTGTATGTGATAGTTCTTGTGCATTAGAGGCATATATAAGAGTCTTGGTTTGTTTCAGTATTGCTAACTTCCATAGGAAGAGGGAAGTGAGCTACTCTATTGGACAGTTTAAGATGGTACGAAATTAAAGTATTCTGGGAGAGCGAGTGAGTATTGAATCTATACCGGAGACCAGGCAACGGACCTCCGGGGGATACACTTCCTAGTGGGTTCCGCACTCCTTCCATCGCCTCGGTGTCGCCTATTGAAATCACTGTTCCTCCACACCGGTTCTTAGAGTAAAAAAGCAAAGAGGCAGTATGACTGAAGCATAGTAAGATGGAACTTTAGTCGTCAGATCGTTCGGACACTACAGTCAAAGCTGTCTAATTTAGCTGAGGTCCGCTTCAATAATAGTGCTGAATAACTGGTAAATAGTTCTCAGTTTTCAATGTATTACAGGTTTTCATAATTCCCCCCGAGTTCGTGTGAACTGATTCTGGAGAAGTCTGTTTGTTTCACGATATCGAGAAGACCGTTGTCAGGGAATGGTCTTACTCCTTTGATCAATTATCTCTACTTATATCTTTATCAAGTCTGCCACTAGACAATCATATTCTGATTAAATTAGAAACTTAGAGAAGCCAAAGAGGTAAGAATCATCTTTATTAGAAGAAATCTAGTTAAAGCTACATGACTATGCTCTATATTTCTATATTTCTATTTCCTTTCGTATTCTTGTTCTCTCGCCTGTTTTCACCCTTTTTTCAATATTCGCTATTGCTCTTTTTATCTCTGTCTTCTTCATCATCGTCACTTTCTCTTTCTTCCTCTTCTTATCATTCTTTTACCTCTTCCTTTCCCTCATTTTTCTTCTTCTTCTTCTTCTTCTTCTTCTTCTTCTTCTTCCTTCTTATTTCTGTTCTTCTTCTTCTTCTCCTTCTTCTTCTTCTTCTTCTTCTTCTTCTTCTTCTTCTTCTTCTTCTTCTTCTTCTTCTTCTTCTTCTTCTTCTTCTTCTTCTTCGTCTTCTTCCTCTTCCTCTTTTTCTTATTCTTATTCTTCTTTCTCTCATTCTCCTCCTCCTACTCCTCCTCCTCACCCTCATCCTCATCCTCCTTCTTCTTCTTCTTCTTCTTCTTCTTCTTCTTCTTCTTC
>NC_134780.1:3760196-3770196 GCF_046742065.1 Oratosquilla oratoria | reverse complement strand
ATAATGGAGACTGCAAGAGACCATAAGGCTTACACTAGGTAGTTCCATATCCTTTACCACATTTCATCCCTATCCATTTATTGGTAGACCAGTTCTTCCCTGTTTCTTTCTGAAATTTAAAATCATCCAATCTAAATCCAATACTACGAGTCCTGTCCTTTTCTTCACATAAGATACCCCCATGTTAGCCCCATGCATATACCACTACCACAAAACTACCTCCTACTAGGTATTTTCATGTCGACTGTTCCTACTGTATATCAGAGTTCTGAAGAGAAGACTTCCATCATCACCAACCAATGGCCAACAACGAATTTTATGTATGTACAAATATGTATATATATATATATATATATATATATATATATATATACATATATATATGTATATATATACATATATATATATATATATACATATATATATATATTTATATATATACATGTATATATATATATACATATATGTATGTATGTATGCATGCATGTATGTATGTATGTATGTATGTATGTATGTATGTATGTATTCATATAAGTATGTATGTATGTATGTATGTATGCATGTATGTATATATGTATGTATGCATGTATGTATGTATATATGTATATATGTATGTATATATGTATGTATGTATGCATGTATTTATGCATGTATGTATGTATGTACGTATGCATGTATATATGTATGTATGTATTTTAGTATATACATATGTATGTATATATGTATGCATGTATATATGTATGTATGTATGTATGTATGTATGTATGTATGTATGTATGTATGTATGTATGTATGTATGTATGTATGTATGTATGTATGTATGTATGTATGTATGTGCGTATGTATGTATGTATGCATGTATGTATGTATGTATGTATGTATGTATGTATGTATGTATGTATGTATGTATGTATGTATGTATGTATGTATGTATGTATGTATGTATGTATGTATGTATGTATGTATCATTCCCATGGCCTGTGGTCTAAACCCAAACCTACCAACCACAACCTGAAGTTTCTCTGCTGACAGCCTGAAGTCTCACCTTGTCGTCATCTCAGTTCTTATCTCAATTTATTCCCAGTGTCTAAAAGAATTCTCTGATCGATATTCGTTTTGCAATGAAGACAAAGGTTTTCAAAACATTTCTCTCAACAAAGGACGAGGAAGACTCTAATCCTCTAACTCGAATGTCAACCTTTGTAACGTCACCTTAGAGGTTCACCTTGAGGGACCCTTAGTCAGAGCTTAACGTCATAATAAACTTGGGTAGTAGATTCCAGCTGGGATTTAAGAATGCGAAAAGAAGGCGAAGGAGGAGGAGGAGGAGGAGGAGGAGGAGGAAGAAGAAAAGGAGGGAGGCGAGGAGAGAAGAGGAGGAAGAAGGATAATAGGAAAAGGAGAAGGAATAGGAGGAGGAGGAGGAGGAGGAGGAGGAGGAGGAGGAAAAGGAGGGAGGCGAGGAGGGAAGAGAAGGAGGAAGAAGGATAATAGGAAAAGGAGAAGGAATAGGAGGATGAACAGGAGGAAGGGAGGGGGAGGAAGAGAAAAAACAGGAGGAGAAAGAAGATAAGAAGAAGGAAGAGGGCGAGGGAGAGAAGGTAGAGGAGAAGGGGAGGAAGAGAAGGATGAAGAAGAGGACAAGAAGAAAGAGAAACGGAGAAGGAGAAGAAGAAACAGGAAGATAAAGGAGGAAAGGCAGGAGGAGTGTCTGAGGATGGAGGAAGGGAAGCCATAGGAAGGGGAAGGAGAGGAGGAGGAGGAGGAGGAAGGAGAAAAGAACGAGGACAAGTAGAAAAAACGGGGGGGGAGGAAGAAGAGGAGGAATGGTAAAAGGAAGAGGAGAAAAAGAAGGAGGTGGTGGAGAAGGAGGAGAAGGAGGAGGGTTTGGGAAAGGGAGAGGTTGGGGAGGGAATAAAGGAAGAGGAAGAGGGGAAGGAGAGGGAAAGAGAGAAGAAGGACGGAGAGAGAGAGAGAGAGAGAGAAGGAAGAGCAAGGGAAGCAGAACGAGGAGGAGAAATGTGGGGAATAGAGAGTAGGAATAGAAGGAAGATGAATAGGAAAAGGAAGAGAAAGTGGAGGAGGAATAAAAGAAGGAGGAGGAGGAGGAGGAGGAGGAGATGGTGAAGAAGGAATATAAAGTAAGAGTAAAGGGAGAAACGGAGGAGAAAGAGAGGAAAAGTAAAGGAGGAGGAGGAGGGAGGAGGAGGAGGAGAAGGAGGAGGAGGAGGAGGAGGAGGAGGAGGAGGAGGAGGAGGAGGAGGAGAAAGAGGAGGAAAAGGAAGGGGGGAAAGAGACAGAGGAAGAAGGAGAAAAAATAAGGAAAGAGGAGACGAGGAATGAAAAAAAGGAAGAGAAGGTAGAGAAGAAGTAGGAGGAGGAGGATGAGGAGAGGGAGGGAAAAGGAATGGAAGAGGAGGGGAAGGAGGAATAGAAGACGAGGAAGTTGGAGGATAAAGAGGAGTAGGGGGAAGAGAAGAAAAAATGAGAAAGAAGAGGTGAATCAGAATCAGAAGGAAGGAAGGAAGAAGGAAGAAGGAAGGAAGAAGAAGGAAGAAGGAAGAAGGAAGGAAGCAGAAGGAAGAAAATGGGAAATGAGAGAAGGAACGTGCGAAGGAAAATGATAAAAGGAGATAATAATAACATGAATAACAACAGTTATAATAGGGGTATAATGTTAATGCAAATAACAGTAAAAACAAAAGTAAGAATGGTAGTGATACTGCAAATAATAGTGATAACAATGATAATGATAAAAACCAAACATAATAGAAATGAAAATAACAATAACGGAAACAATAACAATACTACTAGCAATGATAAAACCATGATAATAACACTGACAATAACAATATAAATGGCAAAAAAAAAAAAAAACGAAGAGAAAGGAGGACATTTAGATTATTATGAAAGAGAAAGATGGTGGGAGAGAGAAATGGGAGATAAATAGGAGAAAAATAAGCTGAAGAAAATTATCTAGACGAGAGAAAAGATTTTGAGGAAATGGAGGAGAGGAGGCGGAGGAAGAGGAGGGGAGGAAGAGAAGAAGGAGGAGGGAGAAGGAGGAGTAGGAGCAGGAGGAGGAGGAGGAGGAAGAGGAGGAGGAGGAGGAGGAGGAGAAGGAGCAGGAGTAGGATCAGGAGGAGAAATATTACTATTTTGTCAGGAATAACCAGTACTTCTATCCTTTAGGGCAATATTGTTCCGAAGAAGGGACTTCGTGAAAGTGGTAAAGGAGAGAATTGAAGAATGCAGAAGAACGTGGGGATGGTAGAAGATAGAAAATCATTAATCTTCTTTTCTGAAAGGAGACTGGTCAACAGTCTTAAAGGTATATTGAGTGACTTGACCCATAAGGATGTAAGAAAAGTTCCTAGAGGACTGACTATATAGACCAGGGGTTCTCATTAGGGGTGAAATTCACCCCCAGGGGGGGGATTTTGGGTTTTCTGGGGGTGACTTGTGACCACAGTCAGTTTACGCGGTGAGGAAAGCAATTATAGGTTTTGGCCTATCTGGTCTGTCACCTGGGCTGGAATTATACTAATATGGGAAAAATATATACTAATTTGGAAAAAAATAAAAGGGTTTTTAGTAATATTTGCATATTTATTTAGAATGCACTTTTTGAAACAGGCAATCTTGGAGAGGAGGGGGGAATGACATTCAGACAAATGGTGAAAGGGGTGAATGGGCCAAGTAAGGCTGAGAACCGTTGATATAGAGCAGTGGTTCTTAACCCAAGGGTCGCGACCCAAATTTGGGTCGCCAAGCCATTTTATTGGGCCGCTAAGGGTTTGCAGAAAATAATTATTTTCCCACTACAAATATATCATAGTTATATACTGTAATGATTAAAATACATGATGCCTAGTTTTAGAATTCTAAGCAGACCATGATTAAATAAAAATTCCAAAGCAGAAAATTTATTTGTAGGCTTGGGTCGCGATGCTTGATTTGTGCAAAATTTTGGGTCGCTGCCAAAAAAAGGTTAAGAACCGTTGATATAGATCATGTAGTCACTACCCCGAGCGTGGATGGAGAGGAGGAGAAAGAAACGACGGGAAAAGAAGAAGGAAAAGAAGGTTATAGTATATTTCGTCACCCATAATACACTAGTAATTCCATCCTTGAGGGCAATACCTCACTTAGATCAAAGATCATAAGGAGACTACGGAGCCGGGTGGTAAGTAGATGTTAATGAATTGTGGAGTAAATATGAATACCCGATACCTTAAACTGCTCGAGATTTGGGGTGCAAAAGGGTTTGTATTTTGAAAGGAGGCTCTGTGGAAGGAAGTAAGGGAAATATGATAGGGATAGTGAAGTTGGTTCTTCTAAAATGATATGTAATGAAATAATTGTTTGGGGATAAATGTGAGAAAAGGGGTTACATGTTCCGAGGATTAGAACTGGTAGGGCGTTCAAAGAGAATGTAGGACATGATGAGAAAAACGTCACAAGGGCAGGAGGGAAATTTGTCATCAGGCATGAAATTAGGCATGAAGCGGGCCCTACACGAGCAATATCATTCCGCAATGTTCTGTATTGTACAATATTATTGACGGTGTACGGATGATATTGAAGAGGCGCACGTGTTTGGTCAGTCCATATAATGTCTTCAATATAGTGTGTCATTTTTTAATACCATCCATACACCGTCAATAAATTTGTACAATACGGAATATTGCGCAATAATATTGATCACGTAGGGTCCGTTTGAGTGAGACAGGAATGTCCTGTTTTTAAGTGCCTTAGTTATATTGACAGGAAGGTGGTCTTAGATAAACATGTAATGGCGGCATAGAATATTCTTTGTGTGTTGTACATACGCATTTGTACTATTGTTTATTTATTATATATTTTATACATTATTGTGAGAACCAAGTGTTCAATTAAGCGTATATGTTTTCCCGCAAAGTCTGAGCGTGGTCGCCTCGCTTAGCGTCAGTCTTGATTCTGTTTACGAAGCGACCACACGCTTGTTTTTGTAGTGCTTGTAACTAATACAATATTTTGCACTGTTGCATTGTTTCATTGGCCATCCCAGTACATATGGTGGCAGCGGAATGAGAGTCTTTAGATGACTTATTGGGTGTTCTTCCCAAAATTTATATCACAAGTTAAGTAGAAGGGAACAGAGAGTAAAGTCATATGGCGACAGAGGAGCGGAAACATCGAACGGAGTCGATGCTATATGTCGAACTACCTTGTCGACTTACTAAACGCCGGGAATCCCAACATGGAATCATCGACGTACAAGCTGGGGATAATTGTAACATAAGAACAACATTAGAACAACATAAGAATGAAGGAGACTGCAAGAGACCATAAGGCCTACACTAGGCAGCTCCGTATCCTTCACCACCTGCCATCCCCAGCCATAAAGTTGTGTAATCGATTCTTAAAACAACTGACAGTTTCAGCGCTTACTACATGGTTACTAAGTTTATTCCAGTCGTTGACCACACTATTAGTAAACCAATTCTTGCCTATTTCCTTCTTAAATCTAAATTTGTCCGTTTTATAACCATTACTGCGAGTCCTGCTCTGTTGTTTTAATATGATGACCTTATTTGCATCACCCTTGTTAAATCCTGATCCACTTAAACACCTCTATTAGATCACCCAGCACTCTGCATCTTTCCAGGGGAATATGTTTTAACATTTGCTGCAACATCACTTCCTGACAGGAAGAAGTGATGTTCCAGTTACCAATTCAATCAATCAATGTGGAACATATATTGGGTGGCGGAAGGGGCGACGCTTTAACACGCCGAAATCTTTTATCACAGACTCTCTGAGCAAGCCGCCCTTCCCTTCCCAAACAGCCATGAGTTCTGTGGGCGTCCCTTTCGTCTCTCTCCAGGGGTTGTCCCTTGTGGAGATAACCCTATGCGTGTGATCAACATCAGGCGAGGGACAATTGTCCTACCGGTGCCGTGTGACTCAGTACCTGCCGTATGGTTAGGTTACTGGCAATTAAACCGGGACCCCCACCGGTTTCCCGCCAGTGAGGAAGGTGTGCTGGACACCCGGATGGAAGAAAATAAAGTCCTCCAAAGGGAAAAATTAGCTCCTTACGACTCAGTGGCCATCGAGCCCCGTTATATGTTACTAAAATAGGTGCTTGCCGTGTGCGTCGTCCCTGTAGGGCCGGGGGACGGGAATTCAAGGAATTCGAGAGGTTGAGCAATGACTGAGGCACCCTGTGGTGCAAACAGCGTGTATTTTTGGTCCCTGATCCGAACCAAAACGTAAAGCTCCTCTTGGTTTGGAGAGCCAAATCAGCCGAACAATCTGACTTGATCCCTTGAGTTAGGCACGGCCCAAGCCAAGCATCTACCGCCTAGGCCAACACCGAACGGTCCGTGGCTGTCCTTCGCAGTGCCAAGATGGGGATTGTACATACTCTCCCACGAGCATTAGGACTGCTGGGAACTAAACCCAATGCTTAGTCTCTTTCCGTGGCAATCCGTGGTAAGTGGGGTCATGGAAGGGTGATTTTATTAAATTCATGTATATGGCTTATATGGTGGTAATGTAGATGGGTTGGAGATGAGTTCATAGGGCAAGAGGCTGGAGAAAGTTGAGAACTTAAAGTATTTGGGGTCACATACAGTAGTGCAGGAAATGGAGGAGTGGGGTGGAATGAAGTATAAGTTAAAGGAAGTAAGGAATGAAAAGTGTTGTGAGAAATAGGTGCCTAGGGTTGAATGCAAATATTGTACGAGGTAGTCATTGTACCTACGGCACTATATGGAACAGAAACTTGGAATGTGAAGAAATAGAAAAAAGTAGGAACTTGAGAGTAACACCAAGAATGAGGTAGATGGTCAGGGTGAAGTGGGAACTGGGTGCAAGAGAAATGCCTGTTGAACAGGGAAGAGAGAGTGCAAAAGATAAAGGTCAATTGAGAATGGTTGTAAGTCGATGAGGAAATGACACTGAAGAAGAAGAAGAAGAAGAAAAAGAAGAAGAAGAAGAAGAAGACGAAGACGAAGAAGAAGAAGAAGAAGAAGAAGAAGAAGAAGACGAAGAAGATGAAGAAGTGGAAGAAGAAGAAGTGGAAGAAGAAGAAGAAGAAGACGAAGAAGAAGAAGAAGAAGAAGAAGAAGAAGAAGAAGAAGAAGAAGAAGAAGAAGAAGTGGAGGAAGAGGAAGAAGAAGAAGAAGAAGAAGAAGAAGAAGAAGAAGAAGAAGAAGAAGAAGAAGAAGAAGAAGAAGAAGAAGAGGAAGAAGTAAAGGAGATGGAGGAAGAAGAAGAAGAAGAAGAAGAAGTAAAGGAGACGGAGGAAGAAGAAGAAGAAGAAGAAGAAGAAGAAGAAGAAGAAGAAGAAGAAGAAGAAGAAGAAGAAGAAGAAGAAGAAGAAGAAGAAGAAGGAGAAGAAGAAGAAGAAAAAGAAGAAGAAGAAGAAGTAAAGGAGACGGAGGAAGAAGAAGAAGAAGAAGAAGGACAAGTAAAGGAGATGGAGGAAGAAGAGGAAGAGGACGAAGAATGGCTGGTGCTCTGGTTTACGATCTGCTCCGATTTTATGGTTTTGACTTTGCAAAATCGCCTTCGTCTATTCCCGCCTCAATGACATCACTCCCCTCGCCCCCTACTGCCATGTTTACTTCTTCGAATGTCCTCATAGTGTTCGTGTTTCCTTATTGGGCTTGTGGGTTTAAGTGCGTTTATGTTTGTGTTCTCTATCGACAGTTGTGGATGAGGGACGTGTTTCCTGGTAGTCTGTAAATTGTATATGGGTTTGGCTGCTTTTGATGTTTGTGTTTCTCTGTTATCTCTAAACCGTTAGTGGGGTTGGTTGCGTTTAATGTCTGCGTTTCCTCTGTTGTCTCCAAATTGTCCTTGGGTTCGGTTGTGGTTGGTGTTTGTGTTTCTCTTGTCCAGAAAACATACTTGGCGTTGAGTGCATTTGACGTTTGTGTTTTATTAATGCTTCTAAGCCATTTGTGGGCTTGGCCGTGTTTGATGTTTGTATTTCTCTATTTTTTTCTAAAGGGCTGATGGGTTTGGCTGTCTGACGTTTGTATTTTTTTTATTTTCTAAAGCATCCAAGGGTTTGGTTGTATTTCTCAATTATCCCAATTCACCCAAAGCTACCGTTGGTGGGTCTGGGTGCATCTGGTGTCTATGTCTCTCTTATCTTTAAATCCTCCATGATTTTGGCTACGTTTTTCTCTAGCTTCTAAGTTCTCCGTGTCTTCCTACTTTTGATATTTATGTTATTGTTTCTAAACCTTCCGGCACTGCTTCTGACCCAGGGCAGTGGACAGGATGCAGGGATGACCCGTCATCCAGGAGGTGCCAATATAAGAGGGAGGGAGGAGGGTGGAGGGGAGTGGAATATGTAGGGAATGGAATAGGTGGGAGTGGTTTCTGTGCCTTTTTCTTTTTGGCTACCCCCCGTGTAAGGGGGAAAAAGCCTTTGGTATATGTATGTATGTATGTTTCTAAACCTTTCGTAGATTTTGCCTTGTTTGATGTCTGAGTTTTTCAATTATCTTTAAATTGTCCGTATTTATGTTTCTAAACCTTTCGTAGATTTTGCCTTGTTTGATGTCTGAGTTTTTCTATTATCTCTAAACTGTCCGTGAGTTTGGCTGTTTCATGTGTACATTTCTTTTTTCTCTCTAAAAAGTTCGATGGGTTTGGTCGGTTGTGTTTGACGTCTTCGTTTCTTTATTGTCTCAAAACCGTCGTTAAGTTTGTCCTTCCGTTTTCGATGTCTTTATTTCTCCATTGCCTCTAGTGTCCATTAACCGTCAGCGGGATTGCCTGTCTTTAGTGTATATGTTTTTGAAAATATCACTCATCCAATGAATGTTGTTAAATGATTCAATTTCTCTGTTTTCTCTAAACATTCTGTGTTCTCTAAAGTAACTTATAATAGATGAACGATTGGAAAGCAAGTTAACAACTTAATAAATATTTAAATAGACAAAAACAATAGGTAGATAAACAAAAAGAATAACAAATGTATAAATGAATGGATGAATGATATAACTGAAAACGAAAACCTCGACCAAGGTAGTTTAATTTCCCTCCTATCAAACAAACGTAACCTCCCGTAGTGGGATTCAAATCTTAGAAATAACACTTACGAGGATAGGATGATATAGCTTCGCCATTAAGGGTATTTAAAAGGGGTTGGTCATAGGTATTCACGTGTTCTCCCGAAAAGCCACTTGCTGGTCCCACAAAGGGGAGAGGGATTTACTCAAACTATCGATACGAGTCTATTCTTGTCCTTTTGTTAGAGGAGAAGGATTATAGGGGGCAAAAGGCAGTGGTAATTCGCAAATTATTACCAACGTCCAGATGAGGGATTTTGGAATATTTTAATGGGAAACGTGGGATTGAAAACAACGAGAGCAAGAAGTAAATCACTGTGAAGATGTGCGATTATTTGTTTCAGTTCTGCCAGAAAGGTTTACAGCATTCTTTTCTTTTGGCTGTAATCTTCATACATAAGTATAATTTGTATTACAAATCATTCATACAAAATTTAGAAATTAATGTTTTGTAAGTACTCGTGTAGGCTGAAGAAATATATTCAAATATTTTCTGTCGTTCAAATTCATTAGATTTGAATAGAAGTATTTGCATATATTTTGTATTAACATATTCCTCTATATACTTATTTCTACATTTTTCATTTATTTATTTATTTACTGATCTTTTCATTTATTCTTTTACTAGTTTATTATTCAAATTAAGATGCTACTTCTAATCTACCATTTATCAGCTTGGAAATAATTTTTATATGATTCATTAAGACGTTTATCGTAAGTTCCAAATATCTTTAAATCTTAGGATATATCACTTCGTTCGGTTGTAACGAAACTTGTTGCATACATTTGCGTCAGCGCGTCGATGGAAATCCTTGAAAATCAGGATCATATTTGACACATCCTAGCATTCATATATTACGCATTTTCCTCTGAAGCAGTTTCAACATTAATGAAGATTCTATTGCAGTGTATAAATCTTTACG
>NC_134780.1:3748894-3751394 GCF_046742065.1 Oratosquilla oratoria | reverse complement strand
TTCAAATGGTTGATATACTCATCCAAAACATTTACCTGGATAATTAACAATGCAAATGATAATATTAATAATACTAATAGTGTATATGTGAGTTTATGCTCGTTATAAACTGTATACCAGTCAGGACTCCACAACGACATTCTGAATGTTATATCATGAAGAATATACTTTTTTTCCGGAGACTGAGAATCATACATGCCATTCTCATCTTTAAGCCATTCGACTGTGGATCATGATTCAACATCCTCCTCAAGCGTCTATTTAAAGACAATAACCTTTAATGATTCCATTCCTTCTTCATCTCCGACTAGTACTGATCAGTCTTCACAAAAACTAAACAATTCAGCTCCCGCGCCCCTAATGTCATCCTACACCGGACATTCACCAAGCCTGAGCATAATATCTGAACGAATTGTTACGAGAAAGAACATTAACAGAAGACTTTTGATTGTATTACAATGGATTCTGTGTGGGAATCCTGCATATGACCAAAACCCACGTAATACAGATGAAAGACCATAAAGAGCGATGTGTATGCGTATATGTATATGTGTATATATGTGTATTTGTATATGTATAAGTGTATATATGTGTATATGTATATGTATATGTATATGTATATGTATATGCATATGTATATGTATATGTATATGTATATGTATATGTATATGTATATGCATATGTATATGTATATGTATATGTATATGTATATATGCATGTGTATATGTATATGCATATGTATATGTATATGTATGTGTATATATGTGTATATGTGTATATATATATGTATATGAATATGTATATGCATATGTATATGTATGTGTATATATATGTGTATATGTATATGTATATGTATATGTATATATATATGTATATGTATATCCATGTCCAGCTACAATCCACAGTTTCTACCACACCTGAGCGTCCGAGTGCTGAGGAACATATGTCCTTCTCATCGGGAGCTGCGAGATTTCTGAAGCTCGCGAGCATATTTCGTGAAGATCTATCATGCTCCCAGTCAGCAGCGTTCATGAACTGCCTTGGGGAGTGGATTGGACCGCTAAGAGATGAAGGGAGGGGGCCCATACCCGTATGGAGGCCTATAATCTTACTTCGTTGGCGCGCGAGAAAATTATTAAAGATTTGGCAGATTTTAACACCCACACTTAGAGGGGTAATCCACCCTTAGACTAGAGTCCCAGTGGTTCCCAAACTTTTGTTTTTCAGTTTTACAACTATACGTACTAAGTTAACCTTAATCCTAATGCCAGGTACCGCAATGTTTTCTTGGTTTTATTCTATCTTATTTAATTTTTAATTTTTTGGTCATCCCTCCATTACCCCCGAAAATTTGTTACCTCCCCCCAGGGTGTAATTTACCCACAGTTTGGGAACCACTGTGCTAGACTATCAACTGCTTCAATGGTCCCCATCTTAAACGGTGTTGGGTCCGCCTTCAGTTGAATAAAATAGCCTGACGACCCTTGGCAGGAAATGGGTTTCGATCTACCAAAACCATCTTCAGGCTCTGGATCACCTCTTTGCTGGATGAAATTGCAAGGCTCGCAAAACAATTTCAACCTTTATACGGTTAGCCAATACGTTGAATCGAGCATATAACCCCTGGTATTATGTCAGCCTACGAACAAAAATATGTGTTTTCCACGAACCTCTTGTTGTATGCAGAGGCAAGCCTACTTTGGTTAACGTAACTATGCAGTTCCCGGGTACCACAATTGGTTGTTCCAACGACCTACCACGCATATCAGGAGCCGTTCGTACTTCTACCGAGAATTAATCTATTTTCAACGTTAGTAGGAAATATATGATTCAACTTATTATATATATTTTGTTGTTGTCGCGGAGAACTATATGACGAGAATAACCAAATAACCAAAACTAGTCTATTATCACTAGTTATTGCTTTATAAAATCGACGCCGTCCGGTAGCAAAGAAGGTCAACAGCCTAAGGCTACGGACGCACGAGAGGCTGTTTAGCCGCTCAACCGCTGCGGCTGTTTTTGCCGTTTTTATAGAACACACTACTTTTAATGGAATTGCGCGCATTAGTTACTTAACCGCTAATGCGCGCAATTCCATTAAGAGTAGTGTGTTCTATAAAAACGGCTAAACAGCCGCAGCGGTTGAGCGGCTAAACAGCCTCTCGTGCGTTTCATCCTTAACATGCTCGTGGATGAGGCAATTACAGCGTTCTCATTAGTTAGAACGTAGTTCCCGGGGGAAACCCTGGCTCACGTGATTTTTTTTCAGTGAACTCATTTCGGCCTTAGACGTTGCCATGTGCTGAACCGAAGTTTCATTTCGATCGTGGTCAAATGTCTTAGTGGAAATTATGTTTTGTGATACTTTGCCCTGTGCTCGAGTGTTTGTGTGTGGTTGCGACAGTGAAGATTTCATTTAAGTTTAATCTACATTCTTTTACGTTACTTTACTTCAATATCCATTCGTTGATTTTCGAGCAAATAGGCCTAGCGTTCT
>NC_134780.1:3741394-3743894 GCF_046742065.1 Oratosquilla oratoria | reverse complement strand
GGAAATGACTGAAAATGCCGATGATGATGAAAATGGGAAGTCCGACCACAGTAGGGAAGAAGATGGGAGGAGCAGGATCGGAAAGAGGGAAATCAGGGTTACAGAGCAGAAAGAATAGAAAATACTGACTGGTATGTCTAGGGATAGGCTAGACCTACGCGAAACTAGATCATCATCTTATTCTTAGTGTTAACCTAATCAATGAATTAGTGATTGCAAGGATTACAAAGGAGCATGCCAACAGGAGACCTTTCGGTCCATAGCTAGGATGAATGCAAAAAAATTGTATACACATTGTATAAAAAAAAAAAAAAAAATCCACCACCTTCTCCCATGTGTACTTATGCTTGACTTTCTTCCTAACACTGTTGTAGCCATTGACTTAACCATGGCTTTACTCACCCACCTTCACTCATCCTGGCTAGGCCAGGGGGATGGGTGGGTGGGTGGTTCTGGGGGGCATTCATAGGACTAGGCCTAATACCAATCATGACATTCTCAGCTTCATATCACCATAACTTGGAAGTGTTTGGACATTCATATTCAGCTCAATGATCTACCATAGGGTCCAAGCCTAGCTGTCATGTACATTTTGTGATTCTAAATAGATTACAAATATTCGTTAAATGTGCAGTACCAATAATGAATTCATAATTAGGCGCAGAGATAACAAATCCACCAGACATGCACACATGAACCTAACCTAACCTTACCTAACCTAACAATTTTACGAATTTTCATAATGTGTGTATGTCAAATGGATTCGCTATCTATGCGTCCAGTTATGAATTCATTATCAGTGCTGCACATTTTATGGAAATTTATAATCTATGCAGATAAAAAAATGAGCGTTACATAGGTTAACTAGGCCTTTAGTCTATTGTCTGGGATGTGTGGAACGTCCCCCAAATTACTCTTCAGAATCATGAACAAGACCATGAAAATGACAAAAAAGTTTGTGTAGATTTTTGCTACCCAGGCAATAACTAAGAAAATGACGTTTATTTATGTAGCCCTCTTAAATCCAAAAGAGGCAACTTGCATGACCGTATGTAGCTGAAATTGACACACGTTCTTGCATAAAGAAAAAAAAATCAACTAGATTTATAATTTTGAGACATAAAAATGATGAGAAAGACATTTATTTTGCCATAAATGACTCAAATTGGACTATTAAATTGTGTAACCAGTATCCATGTCCAAAAAGCTATAAAATATATATTTTCCCGTCTGTGTAATATGCAGTCGTGGAGGGAGGGAGTTTCATACTTTATAAGGGAGCCTTCTGTATGAAATTTTTTGTATATGTATATGTTAGGATACTATATATTACAAAGGAAGATCCTAAAACATCAGAAATAGGACTGGGGCAGATAAATAGGTGTTGGAAACTTAGTCTTAAAGATATGAAAATCCAAATCATTGACAATGTTGGTTTTGTTAGTACATTCTTTAGCCGTTTTTACATTCAGCAACTACACAGGGGTTCTTAACCTTTTTTCCCCAATTCCCCACTTTTTAGTGAGCCAACTCTCCATTTCCCACCACAGCATCGGTCTATGACAAATTCGATTTTAACCCATGCAGTGTTTAGTACGTAAATATACGCTTTGCTTTTTTGTGCCATTTTACGGCCCTTAATTTTTGTTTGCATATATTAGATTTTTTACTAACAGTTATCATATTCCCCACTTGGCAACTCCGCCATTCCCCACCAGTGGGGAATTCCCCACAGGTTAAGAACCACTGCAATGGACCATTTATAAAGTTTTCTCACAGCTATTCAATAGATTCATTGTTTACCAATGGCGTATGAATAGCGATGTTTGACTATTCAAACGTCACACTTCCGAATATTCCCGAAACTGTTTTCGAAGTGCAAACGATTATTTCCGAGTTGAAAAATAGCGTTTTTATTGTCAAAATTCAAGTTAAGTGGCAAAAATATTTGGTGGGAATGCTCGACAATGTTTTTTTTTTTATTTACTCTGGCGTTTTTGAAAACGTACTTCCCGTTGTGCGCTCTGACCTTTAAGGTCTTTGTTCTGGTTTGGCGCCAGATGGTTTTATTGTGTCTAGAGGGACCTTGATGGCTCAACAGAATGAAGATAACAACTAGTGCTTCATCCTTGTTCAACTGGAATTCTCATCCCCTACAGTAATTACTTGTCAGTATTTGATTACCAGTAATTACAGTACTTACAAGAGGGATGGGACTTTTGATATGCATACATATTTATTTGCAATCAATTACAGGTAATTCATTTATTGCTTAATAGGGGTTTTACAGGAATACGAACAAAATGAAAATATAGATCAGTACCATCAATAACTTCATTATAAGTGTTGGATTATAGGAATATCACTTCCTGAATTATAGTTGTCCAGGTGTTATTTAATTAAGGACATATCGATATGCGTTTCTCTCTCTCTCTCTCTCTCTCTCTCTCTCTCTCTCTCTCTCTCTCTCTCTCTCTCTCTCTCTCTCTCTCTCTCTCTC
>NC_134780.1:3736394-3738894 GCF_046742065.1 Oratosquilla oratoria | reverse complement strand
GGACGAAAGAGTCTGGGAACCGGGAGGGCCAGGCTGCTCCATTTCCCATCAGCTTCCTATTAGAGGCGATCAAAGGACGGGCCGCTCGCCTGACAAACAGGGAGAAGGGATGAGGGGAGGGGAGGGGAGGGAAGGAGGGAGGGGAGGGAAGAGAGGGAGGAGAGGGGTAGGAGGGGTAGGAGGGGTAGGGGGAGGGGAAATGAAGGCGACCGCGCTGTGACAACGCCCCGTGCCACAATTAGGCGTCGCCCCGGCAACAAGGTTCTGTGCGACGTACGCGTGTTGAAAGGGTGGAAGATTGGAGTGAGGGACCGGGAGAGGGGTGCTGGGGGGGGGTTAGGGGTGGAGGGAACTAGAAGGAAGGAGAAGAGGAAGCAAGGAAAGGAAAACGGGGGACTGTAAGGGGAGTGGAATAGGAAAGTATGGTATGAGAAGGAAGGGGAGGAAAGAGGGAGCTGGGAGACAGGAATGAAGAGGGAAGGTGACATAGGAAAGAAGGAAAGGACACATCAGATGAGGGAAAGGGAAGGGAAGGGGAGCAGAAGGAGAAGGGCAAAGACGAGGTAAATGAAGAAAGAATAGGATTTTGGAGTGATATTATGTTAAAGAATAAGATATGAAAGGAAAATGTTAAAAATTCTTAGACAAGACTCTCAGTTGGCAGACATAGTTTTAACAGTTTCTCTACGGAAACAGTTTGTTCCAATATATTATAATCGCTTAACGGCAACTAAAATAGTTACCCAAAGTCGTAAACCGATGCATATATATATATATAAATATATATATATATATATATATTATATAAAATATACATATGATATTATGTAAATGCATATATACATATACCAAAGGATTTCTTCCCCCTTACAAGGGAGGTAGCCAAAAAACAAAGGCATAGAAACCACTACCAACCATTCCATCCCCTACATACTCCACTCCCCTCTACCCTCTTCCCTCCCTCTTATCTTGTCACCTCCTGGATGACAGGCCATCCCTGCATCTTGTCCACTGTCTTGTCTTAACAACTGCCTTCACTTCATCTTTCTTTATTTCTCCTCCCTTTTTTCACTCATTACGGTCATTTTCTTTGCAACTACCTTTCCCTCCCTATCCTCCCTCACATTTAGCAACTTCCTAAAATACTCTGCCCATCTTCCTCTTACTGCCTTCTCTTCCATTATCATCTCTCCATTTGCACCTTGTACCTTTTCTTCTCTATTTGATTCGCCTCTTTTTCCTCTTAATTTCTTTCCAAAACATCTTTTTATTACTTTCAAAATTTTCTGTCATACTCTTACCCCATTTCACATCTGCTCTCCTCTTTGCCTCCTTTATCTTATGTTTTATTTCTCTTCTCTTTTCTTTGTACCTCTCATATGATTCCCTCGTCCTAATTTGTAACCAATCTGCGAAAGCTCACTTCTTCTCTTCTACAACCTTCTTTGCTTCCTCATCCCATCTCTCACTACCCTTCCTTCTATTTCCTCCCATCCTCCTTGTTCCACACACCATCTTTGCACATCTTGTGACTCCCTCCTTGAACAATCCCCATTCCTCCTTTACTCATAGTCCTATTCTATCCTTCACTCCCACTCCTCTCTCAGCTTCTTCTTATACGTTTCCTTTTCTTTTTAATTTAAACAATTTACTTTAAGCACCTTCCTACCTTTTGTTCTTTTTCTCTTTCTCCATCTATCCTCCACTCTCAACTTACCTTCCACCAAAAAATAATCTGATATTCCCTCACTCTCTCCCCTTAGAATATGTACATCCTTAACTCTTCCTACTATAAGCTACTCCTAGTTACCACTACATAGTCCATTACCACTTTATCTAGCACCCTTCCATCCATCACCCTCTCCCATGTGTACTTATGCTTGACTTGCTTCCGAACCACTATATTTGCTATCATCAACTCTCTTTCGAGACACATCTCCATTACACTTCCCAATCACTCCATCTATTGGTTCATTTCCTACCCTAGCATTAAGGTCTCCCAATATCACTACATTGACATTTCTCCCTAATCCCTCTATGCACTCATTTAAATTCACCCAAAAAGATTCCCTTTCCTCTACACTCTTCTCACTACCAGGCCCATATCCACTTACAAAAACCCACATCTCCCTTCCCAGTTTCACCTTTATTCACATCAACCTTGAAGAACCCTCCTTCCACTCCACTACACGCTTACCTATCTCTTCACTTACTAGTATAGCCACCCCTTCTCTCCCTTGTCCTCTCTTCACTCCTGAGAACCTCTCAACTACGCTCCCAAACTCACACTCTCCCCTCCCTTCACTCAGTGCCAGCACATCCATCTTTCTTCTCACAAACATACTGCCTATCTCTTCCCTTTTCATCTCGTCTGTACCACATCTGCGCACATAAAAAAGACACAAAACTTTTGGTATTGGTTGGAAAACTCCTAAACCCTCTTATGCCTTTACTTTTTTTTAAGAATATCTCCTTTGGGAATATAGGGAGAAAGATGGCT
>NC_134780.1:3706394-3716394 GCF_046742065.1 Oratosquilla oratoria | reverse complement strand
TTATACCCACCAAGCTACATAATTGTAACTCCAAACCATACATCATTCTATGATACATCAACCAATATTACTAAACCCCATGCAATGCAACTAACAAATAATATTGTATAAATCCCAATCTTAATATCTACTGTAATCCCCACGCCGGGCATGCTTAGATAGGCATATTCTCCTATATATGTGGCGACTGCGTCGCCAGAGACAGAGGAGACTAAGAGAGACATTTTCCCATTTGGGAGATTATATCCCAAACTGTAAATACTATCTCGCCAAATAAACAAAGAAAGCCCGAAGAAACGTTTATAATATAGATATATGTTTCACAAGAAACATTATAATATAGACACACACACGCATAATATATATATATATATATATATATATATATATATATATATATATATATATATACATATATACACATAAACTAAAAGGATTTTTCTCCTTACAAGGGAGGTTAAAAATAAAAAAAAAAAAAGGAAGGGGGCATAAAATCTTTAGCAGTTTTGTTCTGGCGAATGTTAGATGGTCTCAAAAGGCTTAGAATTGATCTAAAGAATTGAAGAGATCAAACTTGCTCGATCAGTAGATATCATTATATATTCATTTTTGTCTATATTTCATTTATCAATTTGCTCATTTATCTATTCATTTATTTACTTATCTATATGCATTTGTTGTTATTCATTTGTTTATTCAATCAATTGCTGCTTATTCATTATTTATCTATTTGATATTTTATGTTGTATATATCTATGTATCTATTTGTTTGTTTGCTTCTCTATTCACTCATTTACTTGTTTACATATATATATATATAATATATATATATATATATATATATATATATATATACTATAATAAAGTAGTAACCTCTGTCTGTCTGTTTATTTGTTTGTTCACGAACTCCTCCTAAGGTTTTGAAGATAGACGCCCGTAACCACATATATTCTGATACCCTATCACTCCAGGTACTTGGATAACTATATTTCATTTCCTAGAAAAAATATATTTTGGTTAGGGTTAAGGGCTGATGTTGGTTTATGTCGGTGTAACACGCCACTACTGTAGTTTCCCCTTAAATCTAGTATATACATACTTATTTCTTGATCAAGAGATGCGGTGAGGATGAAGCTTTGAGGGATTTTCGATGGGAGATGGAGGATGTGGAAAGTGTGTAGGATGGAGAGGAGGAGATTGGGGCGTGAATCAGGGGTGGTTGTTGATGTGGATCGGCTGAGACTGGAATCGGGAAAAGAGAAGTGGAGGGGAAGAGGGATGAAGAAAAGGTTAGGGAGAGGTTGGCCTATTTTTGTAGCTGACAACCAGCGCTTCTAGCCTTGGGAATAATAATATCCTGTCAAAGATCTGGAGTCATATATAAAGGTGCCAGAGGAAACATTAAAGGAGAGTGACAGAAAGGAGGGAAAGTAGAAATTCAAAACGATCATCGTCTTTAAGCATAAAAGGATGCTGTCTGATCCTTTTGCGCAGGGCTGGGTAAAAGATCCGTAAAGTATTGACCTGCATGTAACGTATGGTCAGTACAATGAGAGCGAGGGAATAGAGGGGCAGCAGCAGAGGAGGAGAAGTCGAGGATCTTTTGGGAATGAAAGGTGGGAGGAGCCTGGGCGAAAGAGAAGGGAGCTGCGAAAAACATGTACGTAGCGTAAACTTTACATGTACATACATGTATGTTTGTGTGTGTGTGTATATATATATATATAATCATATATACATATATATATATACATATATATATATATATATATATATATATATATATATATATGTGTGTGTGTGGGTGTGTGGGCGTGCGTGTGTGCATGTGCGTGCGTGTGTGCGTGTGTGTGTATGTGCGTGTGTGCGTGTGTGTGCGTGTGTGCGTGTGTGTGCGTGTGCATGCGTGCGTGTGTGTGCGTGTGTGTGTGTGTGTGTAAGAATACGTAGAATTAGTGATGTAGAATTTGGAGGACATTAGGAGAGGCGTGAAGAGAAATTAGTACCGGATTGAGGGACGAGTAGGGTAAAAGAGATGAGAAGTTGAAGTTTAAGGGTGAGGAAGGGACGAAGGTTGAGGAGGAGGAGGAGGTAGAGATGAGGGAGTGGGAAGGAGTTCGGAGGTCGAAGGTGTGGGCTTGAGGGACTTTGAGGAGCGGCATTGAGGAGACGGAGTTGGGAGGCTGTATGAGTCGGGAAGAAGTTAAGAAGCAGAAGCTCACTCACACACACACACACACACACACACACACACACACACACACACACACACACACACACACACACACACACACACACACACACACACACACACACACACACACACACACACACACTCGGTGGCTCGGTTGGTAGAGTCCCCGACCGTCACTACGGCGGTCCGGGTTCGAATCCTGCCCAGGGCTGAAATAATTTCAGTATCGCTGCGCTTCGAGTCGTTACTCCAACTCTCGTGGGCGGGGGAGTTGGGGGTGTGTGTGCGTGTAAAGTCACAGCATTACCCATAGATCGGTCATACGAGCTCTGAGCTCTCTTCCGGGAGGGAAATAGCTGTCGATCCCGAGTCCAGCACGTGATCCAAAGACCAATGTGAACACACACACGTGCACACATACACATATACACACATACACACACACACACACACACACACACACACACACACACACACACACACACACACACACACACACACACACACACACATACACACAGACACACACACACACGATAACATATGGAGGGATGAGGTAGTGCCTGCCTCTTCGCCGCCACGTGGGGGTCCGCGCCGACGTCGCAACCTGCGGCAGAGGTCGCCTGGGTGTCGACTGTCAAGTTGCGCACTCGTGGTTCTGCGCCGCCTGTCGACACGGCGCTGCGCAGTAGGGGACCAGGCGAGACGTCACCGGGCGGCCAAGACGTACTTGCCAAACGTAGGTAGGTGCGAGTCCTCGAGCAGGGCACTTTCCTAACCATAGGTTAGTCGGCCTAACTTTAGGGGGAGCTTTCACAAGATCAATGGCTATTTTCAACATTTATGTTGTCAATATTTTTACCACTGGCAAACGTTAACTCTTAGGTATTACCCAAATGAACATCGAATAGCAAATATACTAGAAAAATGGCAGTAAATACTAATTATGCTGGATTTGCTTACAATGAACCACTCTATTGCATCTACAAATCAATGTCTTGGTTTGGTACAAAAGTGTCCTGGTATGAATGCCATATTTGACAAATGTGGCACATTAACAACAATTACAAAAGAACTGTGCAAATTCTGTTAGTAGTCTAAAATTGTATATTAAGAATATACAAGAGTAACAATAATGTAGAAATTTGTTGACCTCAAGAGCATTTTGATGAAGTACTCGGCATTCTAAATCAAATCATTATACTAGAGGCTTGGAACAGGGTACACTAAACTCATGTCTATTTAACCTTTTAGTTGAACAAGATCGCCTGAAAACAACGACACTGTAGAAATATCTAAGTACGAAAATGCAGCCAGCTGGTTAATAATAGTTGGCTTGAAGAAAGACACTTTTTCCTTCTGGGGCTATTTGTTTTAATTGAAAAAGTAGCCTGGTGAGAGTTAGCACAAATACTTATCGTAAATCATGAAACATAGCTACAAGGATAAAACTCATAACAACCCTGCACAGCTAATTTTCAGAACAACCCAGCTCTAATTGCCGAATTTCTTTAACATGCGGAGTATGTGTCAGACCAAAGATGCATATGAGATAGGTCAAACCAGGATATATATATATATATATATATATATATATATATATACAGTATATATACATATATATATATATATACATAGTTCTACTCTATTTCGTCTCTCCTGCTTTTAATCTGCATTGTCATATATATATGTATATATATATAAATATATTAATATATATATATATAAATATATAAATATATATATATAAATATAAATAAATATATATATATATATATATATACATTTATTTATATATATATCTATATATATATTATATATATATATATATATATTTATGTATATATATATTTATATATATTTTATATATATATATATACATTTATATATATATTTATGTATATATATTTATATATATATATATTTATATATATATTTTTATATTTATATATATATATATATATTTATATGATATATTTATACAATATATATATATATTTATCTATATAATATATGTATATATATATATGTATAGATATAGATATATATAGATATATACATTTATATATATTTGTATATATATTATCTTTATATATATATTTATATATATATATCTATATATATATTTATATATTTATATTGTATATATATATGTATTTATATATATAATATATATAAATACATATATATAAATATATATATATGTATTTATATATATATAATATGTATGTATATGAATATATATATATATGTATATATATGTATATGTATAAATGTATATGTATATATGTATATATATATATATATATATATATATATATATATGAGGCTACGGCCGCGGAAGGGGGACAACCCTCAAATTTGTCGGTTTTGAGTTAGAGGCGCCAACCTGTTGTTCAAGGGTGTAAAAGTCTTGTGAAAGGGTCAGCTAGAGGAAATTCGACCATTCTGATGGTTAGAATAAGGCACAAAGTCGCATGGCTTGGTATGAAGCGTGGGGCAGACTAACTCTCTCAGCCAGCCGCGGAAGAGGGACAAGCCACGAGAGTTGCGCCCAATGGGAGAACTTCAGGCAGGGGTTGGGTATTTGGCAGCGCTACAAAGAAGACATATGTTCCCTTGTTCAAGCCAAGCTGCAGAGGGGAAAGGGTGCTGCGTACGAGCCTGGCAAGTTCAACCTCGCCGCTGTCAACCTGCCCATCAAGTACCCCCCAAAGCGTCAAATTGAAGACGGAGAAGTTGGACAACCTGAACCACCTGCTGAGGTTTGTGCTCCTTGGGTGCATAACTTGGTTCACCGACCTCTTCGCGGCACAGGGGCTGCTGGCGGTGCAGGATTCTGGGGATGTGGGCCCTGATGACCCCGATCAGAGAGACAATGATATCCTGGATTACTAGCATTTGTTATCAAAGTGTTACAATAAATTCCATCACTAATGTGACCAGCAACTTTATTCATGGGTGGCAGGATGGGAAATGGGACGGTAAATCCGCTAAGGACATTGTCAGGAACATAAAGGATTGTTCCTGACAATGAACTTAACTGTCTCAAGCCAGTATACTCATAAAGGGTGAGTCAACTATAATACATAAAAAAAAATATTGAATAACATACTACCTCTTATATCATACACTTAAACAAATTACAGAGTAGTGGTAAATAAAAAGCCACTGTAACCAAAAATAAAATAAATATTTTTATAAAAAAAAAACATGGCATGACAGAACTACCCTAGACCTGCCTTTTGATTTATAATAGTTATACATTTAGACAGTTTTCCTTGTAGTAATCAGCGATAAACATTAAGAGCAATTAGCTAAAAAGTAGGTGCGTGTGCGTTGTCCCCCTTCTGTGGCCGTAGCCTCTCTCTCTCCCTCTCTCTCTCTCTCTCTCTCTCTCTCTCTCTCTCTCTCTCTCTCTCTCTCTCTCTCTCTCTCTCTCTCTCTCTCTCTCTCTCGCACACACGCGCGCTCACACACACACACACACACACACACACACACACACACACACACACACACACACACACACACACACACACACACACACACACACACACACACACACATATATATATATATATTAAAACTTAAACCCACTCTCGGAGAAAGATAAGCTAAGATGCAGAGTGAACCGTATATTTCGACCACTAACTGTGCTCCTCTTCAGCAGTTACAATTATAGGGTATCCTATAATTTGATATATATGTATGTATATATATATGTATGTATATATATGTATATATATATGTATGTATATGTATGTATATATATATGTATGTATATGTATATATATATGATATATATATGTATATATATATATATATATATATATATATATATATATGTATGTATATGTATATGGAAATAAACTCTCCTACTGGTATTCGAACCCTCGCCTAAACAGCTTGCTTTTTATAAGACGAAGGCCGTTCCATCGTTCTACCACGACCCTACAAAACGAAACGACTTAGTTCACGCCCTGTCGTTCCGCCGAGGGCACCTGGATGAACATTCGCCAGAACAAAACTGCTAAATATGGTATGGTACAGCTCCGCGTGGTAATTTATTACTCTTATTGCCTTACAAACCATCGAGGAAAACTTTTCCTAATGGACGAGGTAAACAAAGTAATCGATCTTTCCTTTCAAACGAGGAAGTGAGGATATAATTACTCTCGTCTCACTAACTATCGTTGAGAGTCATTACTTTCACCTCAACTATCAACTAATTACTGTAAGAATGATTACTCTCATCCCATCAACTATCGACGAAAGTGAGTACTGTGAGCGTGATGACTCTCACCTTTCCTAACTCCCTCACCCCGACATCTTCAACCTCTCAACTTCCTCACCCTAGACCTTAAAACGTGCAGGTCTTAAACCAACGATGAGAGTTTTTTTTTTCTTTTTCTTTTTTGCGTTTAATTGCCTGTTTACTTGTTTGCGTGTTTTCATGTTCTGTTTTGACGGCAAACACCACTTATTAGGTAAAATGACCCCCTAAGGGGTAAGAGTAGTGTAGGCCTTATGGTCTCTTGCAGTCTCCTTCATTCTTATGTTCTTATGTTCTTAAGTAAGAGTAAAACCATGGTCTTCCGCTGCATGGGATGTGAGCTGATGCTGGCCCTGGTTTAAGTTATCATAGGCTTTGAAATATTGATCTAAACAGTGGTTCCCAAATTGTGGGTAAATTACCCCCTGGGGGGGAGGTAACAAATTTCGGGGGTAATGGAGGGCTGACAAAAAAAAATTGAAAATAGAATAGAATAAAATAAAATCAAGAAAACATCACGGTACCCGGCATTAGGATTAAGGTTAACTTAGTACGTATAATTGTAAAACTGAAAAAAAAAAGTTTGGAAACCACTGATTCTAAAGAGTCTCTGCGTCTAAAGTTTCGTCGGGTGTGACGCTTCGATGAATTTGAAACTTCATTGGGTCTGAGGATTTATTGGGTTTGAGGCCTCACTGGGTCCAAAGCATCAGTGGATCTGAAGATTCACTGGATCTGAAATTCTACTGGTGTTTATTCTTCACTGGAATGATTCAGGCTTCTGTGGGTATGAAGATTCATTCGATCTGAGGCTTCACTGGGGCTGAAATCTACCCTAGCTCTGAGGCTTCATCTGTTCTAAAGATTCATTGGGTGAGGCTTCACTAGACGAAAAGCTTCATTGGGTCTGAAGATTCACTGAGTCTGAAACTTCACTGGGTCTAAAGATTCATTGGGTGAGGCTTCACTAGACCTAAGGCTTCATTGGGTCTGAAGATTCCCTTGGTCTGGCGGTTCATTGAGTCTGACACTTCACTGGGTCTAAAGTTTCATTGGTAATGAGCCAAAGCTTCATTTGGGGCGGGTGTGAAACCTCAGTAATTAAGTGTATTCGATTGCAACAGTAATGATTCTGAAGCCTCAGTATGTGTTAATCTGAAACTTCAGTTGGAATGGGTCTCAAACTTGATCAAGGTTGATCTTAAGCTTAAATGTAGATAAGCAGGAAGTTTCAGTTAATTCTGGGGCTGAAAAGATAAGCAGGAATCTTCAGTTAAGTCTGGGTCTGAAGTGTCAGTCGGAGGTGGGTCTGAAATTTCTGTGGGTGTATCTTAGAGGCTTCAGTGTGTAGAGGTAAATATTCAGTGGAGCTGGGCTTGAAGCCTTAGTGGATATAGATATAGAACTTGATTGTGGCCGAGCCAGAAGCTTCAGTAACCATACAATGAAACGTAGATGTTTAGAATCGGCGTTTATATCCCTCATAGAAAATATAAATCAGAATAGTGGATTTTTTTACAATAAACAAATCATTGGCATTTTTAATTACAAGTAACAAGCAATTTGCGCAAATTGTGTGTACACCATTTTAATGTTTGTTTAATGTTTGTTTAATGTTTTTCATCGATGTTATTTCTGAAGAAGCCCTGCTGGGCGAAACGTAAAATTTATTGGACTCCCATACTCTGCGTTTGCCCTCTTCCCTACAGGTGGGTGTGAAACTTTAGCGTTTCTGAAAGTTTGGATCTGAAACTGCTGTAAGTATGGGATCGAATGTTTTGTGTCAGTTTCAGGGGGGTCTAGACCACCATTGTTCCTGCCGCTTCAGTGAGCCTGAAGCTTCATTGGCATCGGTCAAAAGCCTCAATGAGGCTCTCCTTGAGGATTCATTCAAACACTCACATAAATTGTCCAAATTCTTTGGCCGTCGGTGATCACGCCTACGCTGAAGACATTTAAAGAGTTGTAAAGTGCTATTGAACAGCCTTTTAAAACGTTCAACAACCTTTTAAAACGCTATTGAAATTCCTGCTCACGTTGCTATTACACCCCGAGCGGTTCCCTAATCAGAGGCCCGGCCGGGCGATTAGTAAGGGCCACGCCACAACGCCGATCAGTCCTCAACTCATCAAGCCATTGTATTGTCTGGCTCGTCATGGTCGATTCTCGTAAAATCCGGATCTGAACATAGGAAGGCCTCGGCTCCTGGGATGTTGCTATGTTCCGAAAAGGACTTTTGTTAGCTTCCAAAGACACCCACACTCTTCGCGAAATCCGGATTCAGACGTTGAAAGGCTTCCCTTTATGGGATGCTGTTATGTTCCAAAATGGCGTCTAGTTTACTTGCATTCACCCACACTCTTCTTCCTAAAATCCTGGTTTGATCATTGAAAGATTCATTTTGTGGTGCTGTTATGTTCCAGGATGAACTTTTGTTAATCTCTAGATACAATCGTACTTCTATTTTTTGCGAAATCCGGACTTGAGCAAGAGGAGGATCCTGTTGTTCCAAAGAGGAGTTTTGTCAGTTTGTTTTCACGTCCCCTCGTCCTGTAATGGAGTAGTCACTTGGCCGGTCTTGCAAGATTCAGGCCACAAGTACTTTTCAACTTCCCCCACATGAATCTCTTAAATTTCTTAAATCCCTTAAACACATAAGATTCATCAAGTAAATTTCCTAAAGTATCTTAAATAATTTAAATCCCTTAAAATCCTAAGATTCATCAAATAACTCAATTTCCTAAAGTACCTTAAATAATTTAAATCTCTTAAACTCCTAAGATTAATCAAATAACTTAATTTCCCAAAGTACCTTAAATCATTTAAATCTCTTAAACTCCTAAGATTCATCAAATAACTTAATTTCCTAAAGTACCTTGAATCATTTAAATCCCTTAAACTCCTAAGATTCATCAAATAACTTAATTTCCTAAAGTACCTTAAATCATTTAAATCCCTTAAGCTCCTAAGATTCATCAAATAACTTAATTTCCTAAAGTACCTTAAACCTTTTAACTCCCTTAAACTCCTTAACTCCCAAAGTTCCTTTACTGCCAAGCGTAACAAAGGATTTTATTCAATTTAGAGGATTTCTGGGCAGTACAGATTAAAATAAACTATCTCGACTGAGCCTAGAGTGGTGAAGGCGGCAACTTTAAGAATTACTAGCTTAAGTGCCCGGTGTTGCTTAAGTGGCACAAAGATACCCTACATGTCCTGTCAAATTTGGTAAAACTCCGTTGAAGAATTACTATTTTGTATGAAAATAAGGCCAATGAAATACTGCAGATAATCACAGTCATTGGACACCATCCACTTTCAAGGGGCGGAGAGACAGACAGGCAGACAGACGGATAAACAGATGAACGAACGGACGGACAGACGGACAGACGGACAGACGGACAGACGGATAGACGGACAGACGGATAAACGGACAGACGGACAGACGGACAGACGGACAGACTGACAGACTGACAGACTGACAGACTGACAGACTGACAGACTGACAGACTGACAGACTGACAGACTGA
>NC_134780.1:3693894-3701394 GCF_046742065.1 Oratosquilla oratoria | reverse complement strand
CTCTAATCATCTCTTCCGCTGCACAAGAATTTTCTCTCGATTGATTAAAATCG
Source organism: Oratosquilla oratoria (assembly GCF_046742065.1). Taxonomy (NCBI): domain Eukaryota; kingdom Metazoa; phylum Arthropoda; class Malacostraca; order Stomatopoda; family Squillidae; genus Oratosquilla; species Oratosquilla oratoria. The sequence goes on along the minus strand of NC_134780.1, from coordinate 3,701,341 downwards.
TCTGAATAAATAGCTAGAGTCGTAATACACAGAAGGAGTTAACTGGGATAAACTGGACATCTGTGTAATTTTCGCAGCATCGGGAGGTTCCCTTCTCTGAATAGAAACGTCTGCCAATGCAACTGTGAGGCGCGGCGAAAGGAACAAATGTCACCAGCCCGTTACGAGCCGCATCAAAGGGTTAACGAAAATAAACGAGTCTAAGCTAACTAAAAAGCCCGGCCTCCACACTGTTCAGCTGATTGTATTTACAAACTGTGGCATATGCAGATTTAACTTACACCCGTGTGGTCCCGTCCCTGCTTCCATCGATCAAACTTGACTTGAAATGTGTGTGTGTGTGTGTGTGTGTGTGTGTGTGTGTGTGTGTGATGTGTGTGTGTGTGTGTGTGTGTGTGTGTGTGTGTGTGTGTGTGTGTGTGTGTGTGTGTGTGCATGTACGTATGCGCGTGTGTGCGTGCGCGCAAGTTTGTGTGTGTGAGCGCGTATGTGTATATGTGTCTGTGTGTGTGGTAAAGCAATGAATGAACCAAATTAGTTGCGGTGACGTTTCTAAAGCATCCCAATTAGTCAGCGGGATGAGGCATAATTAGTCTCAACTCTCCCGATCAGTTCGTCCGAGAGGGTGTTTGTTGTATAAACTTTGCTTCTATTTTAACCTAGACAATTCCAGTCGGCTGAGGACGAGGAAAACTGAGGTCCTTCTTTTCTCTACTTGAATCAAACGATTCAAAATCTGTTGATTCGAAAGCTGCAAGACGTGGGAACGGGCAGAGGAAACATTACACATCGACCATGTGTTCATCTTATGGAATCCTAAACATCGAAGCTATACCTGACGCGACCTTCTTCTCAGGAAGCGTATTGAGTTGCTGGACTATATGACAATAACCAGTGATAGATATCTGTTATGAAACGGACGTCGGAGAGAATCTTGTCCCATCCCTCGAATTCAAGACCACACACCAGTTTCCATGCATGGGAGCCACCCAAATTGCTGGTACTGGTTCTTTGGGGTGAACTTAAAATCTCCCATTATTATTTTCGACTATATTTTCCTCCATTTTCCCACGTAAGGAACTGGCGAGTGTTCCCTTCCTGCTAACCGGTGACATGAAATGGGTTCACACTAATACAATATAGGCAACAATCCGACGTTTCTTCCGAGAGATCTATGGGAGCGCCCAAAGACCGTTGCTGGGTACTGCGGGGCTGCGGTTATCCACTCCATGAAACTCGGAACATCAGTTAGGAAAGTAATTCATCCAAGAGTTTTTTAAGAGGAAGTATCTGGCAACAAAGAAAGTGTTAAACATTTGTCGTGATTGAAGGAATAAAGTGATTTGTTTACAAGCGCTACTAACTCTGTTCTTCCGATAAATGATCTCTTAAAATTCACTTGAATAACGATACATGTTAGGAGTGTCGAGGAACTTCTCCCTAGTGCTCATGAAATACCTTGAAAATATCTTGGTCTCTCTTCGTCTCTTGACCTCTCGTCATTTCCTCGAGTCGGAATGTCCATTGTGACGAAACGCCGGAGGGTGGAAAGCTCATGGTTCTTTCCCAGGATTCCTTGCCATCAAAGTGCGCCAGAGCAATGGGGAACACTGCCAGTAGCTGGGGTTTTTGTTTCACATATGCGAGATGTTCAGGTTTTAGAGATTCTCGAAAGAATCTCCCCATCGGCATATGACACGTACAACTCGTCAGAGAGGGATTACAAAGGATTACAAAGGCGGAGCATGCCGACAGGAGACTTTTTGGTCCATATCTAGGTCGAATGCGAAAAAAAAATCATAATAATAATAAATGAATAAATAAAAACTATAATAATGTAAATAACAAATGAAATACATAAATAAATCCATAGGTATAGTTAGATAATAAACAAACAGGTAAATAGTAAATAATAATAAGTTGACATATAACTTGCACTTCCCTATCCACTTCGTCCTTGTCCTGTGGCGCAGTTGTGGTCATTGTTATTCCTAACCCCATCAGACCAAGAGGCTTCTAGAAGCTGAAAAAATAGTCTAGCGTCAGCCAGAAGAAATACTATAAATCACGCTATTATGACGTCATGGCCTCCACCATCGCCACCACAGACGACCTCTACCATCACGTTCAAAACCACATCCACCACATCACTGTGGCTATCACCATCAGTATCACAGCCATCCTACCACCTCAGCACCATAGTCTACGTAGCCATCAGAAGGTTCACTGTCACCACGCCACCATAGGGACCACCACCGTCGGTGTCACACACACTCACTAAAAGGCCAATTACACGGGCAAACAGTTTGATAAACCCGGTTTGTCAGACAAGTGTTTGAAGTGATGTTTGACCGTGTGAATGGGGTATTTGGTCGTCAAACACGTGTGTCGAACGTGTTTGACAACAAAGTACCCTATTCACACGGTCAAACATCTCTTCAAAAACTTGTTTGACAAACCGGGTTTGTCAAACCGTTTGACCGTCTAAATGACCTTCTACGATGGTGCTCACCAGGGGCGTGCGTCCAATGCAATTGAGTTTATTCACACTTTGGGCCACAAGGGGGGGGGGTGGCGTTAGATATGGTATCCCCAACGCCACCACTACCACCACCTCCGCCACAACCGCCGCCACCATCACTATACCTACCACCGCCACCACCATCACCACCACTACCACAATCACTATCACCACCAATACCATTATAATTACTACCACCATCACCACCACTGCCACTACCACCACCACCACCACCACCGCTGCCACCAGCACCGCTATCATTACCATTGCCACCACCTCCACCATCAATATCAACACCACTACCATTATCACCACCACCTGGCATCCACCCAGAAGGGTTTCGAACGACAGATCCAGGTCACACAGCTTTGGCACCTTGTCGGTGTTCTAACTGATTAGGGTGGGATGGGGGTTGGAGTGGGGGGTAGCAGAAGGGTAAGAGGGAGAGTCGGGAGAGGATGGGGTCGGGTAGGGTGTGGGGTGTGTGCGGGGGTAGGAGTTGGGTTGGGTGTGGGATGGTAAGCGTGTGGGATGGTAAGCGTGTGCTAATCTACAGTTGATGAGTCATTGTTGGACAATCCGCGTTTGGGCCAACGCTCATTTGCAGTCATTATGGACCGATTGCATCGGCTGTACCCACGCGGCGGCCCGTCAGGAAGTGGGGGGGGGGGGAGAAGGAACTTCACGTGCCGGTAACATCTCTCCTCTTTACTTTTTGTTTTCCCCTCCTGTGACGTCAGCTCTACTCTTTTCCTCCATTCTTAACGTGACTGTCCCTCTAAGTTTGTAACTCGTCATGGGGTAAATTATATTTTATTACTCGGTGACAACTGTGGGCTCTATACAACTGTTGCATATTCTAGGTTGGGCCTTGGTCACTATATACTTACGGTCTCCACTGGACCCAACCTTTGTTTATCTTGCTACGTCTGTTAAAGTGTTCACTCAAGTGAACTATTGAGCCATATTCCTTTATCTCTGCTTATTCAAAATATGTATATGTGTGTATGTGTGCATACGTGTGTGTGTGTGTGTGTGTGTGTGTGTGTGTGTTTACGTTTGTATATGTAAATATGTAAGTGCTCATGAGCGTACTTGGATGTATGGACGATAGTGCGAAGATAGACTGATAAACGCTCTCTGTGCACAAAGGATGTTCCTAATGTTGTTTCAGAAACATGAGCCCATCGTTGCACTAAATATTCACTTCCAACTGGTCATCAACTACATTATTCCCGTCTAGAGAAATTTTGTGCATCAAATTTAAGAAAACTGGTCATCATTTAACACTTAATACAAAAATGAATAAACAAGTAAACTGACAAATTTATAAGTAGATTAATAAATAAATGAATAAATAAATTAATGAATAAATAAATGAATAAATGAATAGTTAAATGAATAGATAAATAAACAAATATATGAATGATTAAATAAAGAAGTAGATAAAGAAATGAATGAATAAATATATTACTGAATAAAAGAATAATAGGGAAACGAACAAATAAATATATATATGAACGAAAATAAATAAACTGATTATTTAATTAATCAATAACTATATAAATTGATATAAAGGTAGAAAACTAGACAGATAAATAGAAAATAGAAAAGTAAATAAGATATAATTAGGTAGGTAGGTACTGTAGGTTTGCATTTGGGGTGCCTAAAGACCAGAATCTTGAAACGACACATAATGTTGGAGAGAGAATAAGATAAAAAAAAAAAAATCCTTTTCTTTAACTCTCCTTTTATTATTCCTCTTCTTCGTTTTTCTCGTCCACCCGTCCTTGTTTTCTTATTACATTTATTCCTATTACTGCGTTATCTCCTCGTCCTTCTCCCCCTCTTATATCATAAGTTGTATGCAGTCATTACTTTAGGGATTTTAGTAAAATTACTACGAGGTGCTAAGATAAGAGGGAGGGTGGAGGGGAGTGGAGTGTATTGAGGGATGGAACGGGTGGGAATGATTTTTATGCCTTTTTCTTTTTGATTCTCCTTTTACCTCCTCCTCATTCTCCTTTTCCTCCTCCTCATTCTCCTTTTCCTCCTCCCCCTCTTACTTCTTTTGTTCTTTATTCTTCTCCTGCTCCTCCTCTTACCCCCTTTTCTTCCCTTTCCAGGTCCTCCTCTTCCTTTGCCCCCATTGCCGTTGCTGGCTGCCGAGGTCCGTGGTTACTCGGCCCCGACCCCGACCCCCGGCCCGGCCTCGGCACTTGGCCGCTCGACGATCCATCAGCCGACGCGCACCCTGGCGGGAGGTCCCAGCTACTCACGGCTTTTAACTACTCCGCTCGCCTCCAACCCTCTCCCTTCTCTCCCACCTCCTCTTCTTCCTCGCCCTCCTCCTCCTCCTCCTCTTCTTCCTCGTCCTCCTCCTCCTCCTCTTCTTCCTCGTCCTCCTCCTCCTCTTCTTCCTCGTCCTCCTCCTCTTCCTCGTCCTCCTCCTCCTCCTCCTCCTCCTCTTCCTCGTCCTCCTCCTCTTCTTTCTCGTCCTCCTCCTCCTCTTCTTCCTCGTCCTCCTCCTCCTCCTCCTCCTCTTCTTCCTCGTCCTCCTCTTCTTCCTCGTCCTCCTCCTCCTCCTCCTCCTCTTTATTTATCCCTCTTACTCTTGCTCTTATTATTCTTTCTCTTCGTCTCCTTTTCCTAATCTTCTTCCTTTACTTTTTTCCTCTCATGTCCCTCCTTCCTCTATTTTTCCTCTTTTACTCCTCTCTTCTCCTCGTTCCTTACTCCTCTTCATTTTGCTTCTTCTCATTCTTCTTTTTTTCTTTTCCTCCTGTTTTTCTTTCTTTTCCTTCCTCTCTTCCTCTTCCTCTTTCTGATCCTTATTATATTCTTCTTCCTCCTCTTACTAGTACTAGTAATTACAAAAAAGATGAACAATTATTAAAGATATAATTCATAAGAATTGCCTTCCTACAAATGTGAACAACAAAATCAGAGGTCTCATCTACTACAAAAATCCCAAAACTTCCTCTCTGATTATGAAAAACGACTCGTCTAGGCGATCAGACTTCACATCTAGAACTAATGTGGTATACCAATATAGTTGTTCTTCAGAGGATTGTAAGCCTCTTCTCCATACCTACATTGGTTTTACTAGATGTAAAGTCAACCGTCACCTATCTTTACATCTACAAGAGGGAGCAATCAAAGAACATCATAAGAATTTCCACAACGCTGTACTCAGCGATGACCCTAGGAGACTTCAATTACTCGAAGCCTTTCACATTAGAGACAAAGCTCCAGTCATTAACATTCAGAGCAATTTGATCCCTACTATCCCATTATATAGAAAAAAAAACACTCCTCGCTCCCTCTACCCCCTCTCTCCCCTCGTCTCCCCCTCCTCACCCTTCCACCTCCACCTCCTCTCTCCCCCACGGTGACCACACCCGCCTAACCCTCCCCCACCCCCAACCCCCTTACCCCGTGACCTCTGAGATCCCTTTTGTCTGACCTGATCTTAGGCTTATATATATATCTGTCAACCCCGACTTGTCACTTTCTTTCTCTCTTCCCTTTAAGTCTTCTTGTCACCGTATTTATTTGCATTTATATTGTATCCCTCACATTTTACTTGCACACAATTGTCATCTTTACTATATGTAATTTTTATAATTTTTGTCACCATTACTGTAACTATGTAATTTTTGTTATTTCAGTTTACTCTTGAAAATGTCTTCATCAAGACGAAACGTTGAACTCAAATAAGAAAAAATGGAAGAATATAGTGATTTAGTTTCAATTCACCCGGTTAATGGCAAATCTCTTATCAGGAAAATCGAGAATACAAGGAAAAAAACTGAATATCTACCACGTTGCTGTCGTTTTTAACTCTACGTGTATTACAGAGAACCCGCTCCCCTCCTTTACTAATATATATATATATATATATATATATATATATATATATATATATATATATATATATATATATATATAATATGTATATGTATTAGTGTTGTTACTAATACTGATACTATTTCTGTCAGCACCAGCATTAACATTAAGGTATTGTTTTCGCCGCAGATGACTAGCGCCTCTATCCTTTGGGATAATGTTATGCCAAACAGGAGCTATGCACATGTTAAAAGAAGGAAAATACAAATCAAAAGCTCCCAGCATTCTCTCTTGATTGAAAATTACTTTCCACTCATGAAGGAATACTGCGTAATTCTGGTCCGTAGAGGTTGTCACTAAAGTATGGGGTGTTGACTACACGATTCTTGTGCAGTCAATACCTCATACGGTTTTATCATCGTTTGCTAATCACTGTGATCATTACTGTGATTGCGGTTACTAATATGCTACCAGGCTCTCTACACCCAGTTGCTCCCCTGCTGCTGTGCCTGCCCATTGTGTTCTCTTGCGTATCGCACTGTGGAGCCTCCTAATGAAAGACTGATGGGCAGACATTCAACTAAGTGTTTTCGCACTTCTTGCTCCCGCCCCTCACCCCCACCTCCCAACACACGCGCGCACACACACACACACACACACACACACACACACACACACACACACACACACACACACACACACACACACACTCAACATCACACACCCCAACACACACATTACCCATAGATTGGACACACGAGCTCTGAGCTCTCTTCCAGGAGGGAAATAGCTGTCGATCACGAGTCCAACACGTGATCCAAAGACCAAGTGAATACACACACACACACACACACACACCTACACCTACCTCCCACCCCTGTACTCTTCCAACTCCTCCTCCTCCTCCTCCTCTTCCTCTTCTTTCTCTATCTCCCTTCCACCTGTTCTCCTTTTTCATTCTCTTCTCCTTTTCCTCTTCTTCCACCTCTTCTTCCTTCTCCTCTCTCCTTCCTTTTCCTCTTCCTCCTTCACCTTTACTCCTTTCCCTCACTTTCCTCCTTCTCATCTCCCTGGAAT
>NC_134780.1:3678894-3681394 GCF_046742065.1 Oratosquilla oratoria | reverse complement strand
GTATTCAGCCAAAGCCACTGAAAAGATGACCTCATGGGCAAGACCAACTCAACCTAACACGCGCATGCGCGCATGCACACACACACACACACACACACACACACACACACACACACACACACACACACACACACACACACACACACACACACACACACACACACACACACACACACACACACACACACACACACACACACACACACACGTACATAAACACACACGCACGCACACGCACACATATACACGCATACATGCACGTACACACAAAAACAAGCACACACATACCGAATCTCTTGTATATCTGGTAACGCACGAATCCTTTCCGCTGTCGAGGCTTCAAGAACGAATTTGATTATTTTATGAGTTATTGAGTGATTCAAGGTTGAAAATTTGACGAACAGAGACACAAGGACGTGGCTTCAGAGGCGTACTTCGTTTTCTGTGTTTTACAATTGACTGGATACATATAAATATACATATACGCTTACGTCAACCTGTCAGAATGTCTCAACAAATATACATATACATATACATATATATATACATATACTGTACATATACATATACATATATATTTGTGATGCTGCTCTAGAGGCCCCTAAGACCCAGTTTTGATATCCCCATGGGTTATTGGGGCATAATTTTGATTTTGAGTTTTAAGTGTTTTTAACCGTTTGAAGTGATATAGACTTCCGCTGTTGTCCCTAAGGGGTTGCCAGTTGCTTATTTAACTACCTGCTACGTGGTGACTCATGATTTCACGGTACAAACAAGATACTATATCCCTGAGTATGGGCTGATCTTGTTCACACTGATATCAAAGCGGTTAGATGATAAGGTATTAAGTCATGTGTTATTTGAAGGCATATAAATCACATTGTCGTGGATTATGCTCGTAATGGGGTTATGAATGCGTGAACTTGATGTACATACTGCTTTAAGGAATTTAAAGACAACCTTAAGGACGAGAGTAATGCAGCATTTCTTACTGACTGCAGATTAATCTCCACTCAATGAAGAATACTGATCACTTGATTTCTCTATCTCTTATTTCTTCTATCCTCTACCGTTTCTGTGATTCCAACTCTTCTACGTGGTATTGTTCCCGGGAAAAGATACGTTGGTTATTGACGTCAAAATACAGTGAGTCATAGAGAAAACTCATGCTCTCTGAAGACCTTTTGAGGTCGGAAGAAGAAAACAAAACGAAGTAAAATACAGAATTAAACGAACACTTAAATAACCATATGATAAAACACATAAAACAAAATTAGCTATCTTATAAACATTACATTATTTCCGCTTGTGTTTATCCAACTGTCAGCATCGTTTCTGCCTACATCTAGTTTAAATTTATGTGAGGCTATACACCATGTGATATACCAGGACAAGAATGTGTGATGGGGTATATGGCCTGTGACATAAGGAAACCCGTCACGTCACGCGGGGAGGGCGTGACGTGCGATCCATCACGTCCGGTCCACCTGTCACCCTCACGCCGTGACGTCATCCCTCATAGTGCGCCTGCGCATAACGATCTGCTCACGATGCAGGGAACTATGTCCACGGGGACGTGTATTTATGCGCACGTGAGCCGTGACGTCATACCTTTTATTTTGTTTTGATAATAATAAAAAAAAAAGGTTCTTAACCGCAAAGCAAGGTGGCCAGGCATGGGTGATCGACATTATTCTGACTTCTTTCTCCCGTCCACCACACAGGCACGTCACACCTACTATTTTGTTTTGATAGTAATAAACAAAAATTCTTAAACGCAAAGCAAGGTGGCCAGGCATGGGTGATCGACATTATCCTAATTTCTTCACGTGTGTGCCACTGAGATGATCCTCTCATGCCAAATGGTCGCTTAGTGCTTTTTCTCAGTTCTGAAGAAATCTCGAATATTATTTCTATTATTTTTTTTATTCCGAATAGTCTTTTAACCCCATCAGTCCGCGGGTCTCCCCTAAGCTGAATAGAATCGGTTGTTGCCAGTCAGAATAAAAGATTTGAAAAGCGTTATTGAGGCTCATACATATATAGATAATTAGTTATGTATAAACAGATAGATAGATAGATAATTAGTTATATATAAACAGATAGATGGACTGATAGATTGATAAACATCACTTAAATACCACAATCGCATCCACGGCTGAAATTGTGTCAGTATCGCTGCGAGTCGTTACTCCAACTCTCGTGGGCGGGGAGTTGTGTGTGTGTGTGTGTGTGTGTGTGTGTGTGTGTGTGTGTGTGTGTGTGTGTGTGTGTGTGTGTGTGTGTGTGTGTGTGTGTGTGTGTGTGTGTGTGTGTGTGTGTGTGTATGTGTAAAGTCACAGCATTACCCATAGATCGGTCATATATGACCTCTGAGCTCTCTTCCGGGAAGGAAATACCTCCCGATCACGAGTCCAACACGTGGTCCAAGACCATGGTGAATCACACAGACGAGTTAACTCGGCTCCTCTCCTCCGGGTTCATCTCTCCGGTCCTCCTT
>NC_134780.1:3653894-3666394 GCF_046742065.1 Oratosquilla oratoria | reverse complement strand
AGAAAATGTCAGTGATGAATGAGGAAAATGGAGGAGAAATAGGGAAAGATGAGATGAAAACATTTATTAAAGTGATGAGAGCAGGTAAGGCACCTAGGTTAGACGAGTATCATGTGGGGTAAAAAAAAAAAAAAAGAGGTACAGTAATGGTGGACTGGCTGGTGAGGTTGTTTAATATTTACTTAAAAGAGGGTAGAGTGCCGGAGGATTGGAGGAGTGTAGTAGTTTCAGAGGGATCAGTTTACTGAGTGTAGTTGGGAAGGCTTATGGGAGGGTTTTGAATGAGAGGATTAGGAGAGGAACAGAAGGAGTAATTGGTGAGGAACAGTGTGGGTTTAGGACAGGTAGGGGTTGCGTGAATCAGATTTTTGTGGTAAGGCAGATATGTGAGAAAGCTTTAGGAAAAGGTAAGGATGTTTTTTGGGCCTTTATGGACTTAGAAAAGACTTATGACAGGATAGACAAGAAGGTACTGTGGGAGGTATTGCAGATATATGGGATAGGAGAAAAGCTTTTAAGAGCAGTCAAGAGTTTTTACAAGAGTAGTAGAGAGCGAGTTGTGGTTTGAGGTAAAGGTGGGACTTCGCCAGGGATGTGTTATGTTGTCTTGGCTGTTCAATCTCTACATGGTTGGGGTGGTACGAGAGGTGAATGCAAGGGGAATGGGCCAGGGATTGGAGATGGTTAAAGAAAATGGAGAAAAGTGGGAGATAAGCCAGTTGTTGCTTGCTGACGACACTTCACTTTTAGCAAGATCAGAGGAGGGATTAAGGAAGTTAGTGACGGAGTTTGTGAAGGTGTGCGAAAGAAGGAAGTTGAAGATATGTGTGAGTAGAAGTAAGATGATGAGATTTACAAGGAGAGAGGATGGCAGCAAATTGTGAGTGAGTATTAAGGGAGAGAGGCTGGAGGAAGTGGATGGCTTTAGATACTTGGGTGCGAGTATGGCCGAGAAGGGAGGAGAGCAGGTGGAGGTAGAATGTAGATTGAGAGAAGCAAGTAAATTCCTTGCGAGATTAAAAGGTGTAATGAGAAATAGACATTTGGGATGGATGCTAAAAAGAGATTGAATGAAGGGGTGATTGTGCTTTGTGCATACGTGTGTGTGTGTGTGTGTGTGTGTGTGTGTGTGTGTGTGTGTGTGTGTGTATGTGTGTGTGTGTGTGTGTGTGTGTGTGTGTGTGTGATTCATCATGGTCTTGGATCACGTGTGTTTGCGTGAGTGTGTGTGTGTGTGTGTGTGTGTGTGTGTGTGTGTGTGTGTGTGTGTGTGTGTGTGTGTGTGTGTGTTTTGTATTTGTGTTTGTGTGTGTGTGTGTGTGTGTGTGTGTGTGTGTGTGTGTGTGTGTGTGTGTGTGTGTGTGTGTGTGTGTGTGTGTGTGTGTGTGTGTTTGTATTTGTGTTTGTGTGTGTGTGTGTGTGTGTGTGTGTGTGTGTGTGTGTGTGTGTGTGCGTGTGTGTGTGTTTGTGTTTGTGTTTGTGTTTATGTTTGTGTGTGTGTGATTCATCATGGTCTTGGATCACGTGTGTTTGCGCGCGCGCGCGCGCGCGCGTGTGTGTGTGTGTGTGTGTGTGTGTGTGTGTGTGTGTGTGTGTGGTGTTTGTGTTGGTGTGTGTGTGTGTGTGTGTGTGTGTGTGTGTGTGTGTGTATGTGATTCATCATGGTCTTGGATCAGGTGTGTCTGCGTGTGTGTGTGTGTGTGTGTGTGTGTGTGTGTGTGTGTGTGTGTGTGTTCGTGTTTATTCTGTTGAATAGACCTGAAAGTTTCTTATCGATGAAACCCTTTTTGGTTTTCTTTATAGACCTTAATATATCTTTAAGGTATTTGGAGGCTTAACTTATGAATGAAGGAGCTGCATATGCTTTACATGTGGGGAAGGGCACTCGGTGTGGTAACTTAGTGTCCATCTGTAATTCTTGTGGGGAAAGCCTTTAGTGGAGCTGATGGCGTATTTGGAAGGCATGTATTTTGAAATAAGTGTATTCACATCTATGGTAGTGTTGAATGTGAGGAGATTGACTTAGGATATGGGAGGAGAAAGGGAAATACTAACTTGTGTGTTTTGACTTTACCATATATGTGATCGGGGGAGCAGTGATGTTCAGTGATATGCGTGAGGCAAAAGCCCGACTTAACTGCGTTGGATGTGGTTAGAAGCTTATTGACTTCCACCTTAAATCGTTCAGTGGACATTACTCCACCGGTTACATAAACGGTAATGTCTAAACACACAAGACAGGATATTCCTTTCCCATGCAAAGTTTGCTGTCCCTCATCGCTTTCCCAGCGTTACGCAACACTCGTATGGAATAACAGGTCTCCAACTCTCTTTGGGTTAATCACGCATGTCTCTGCTTGTTTAACATCCATAGCAGTCAGGTGGCTGGAGAGGCAGTTCAGGAAAAGTCCTCCTGAATCAGGCTTGACTTCAGCATCTTCCGATGATTGTCACTTGCCGGGGGTGTCCGAACACACATAACAAAAATTAATCCGTTTCGACTGAGGCCGAGCGTTTCTCACATTGGCAACAGATGAAAGATATTGTATAGATTCCTTCACCTTTCGTAAGAACAACTATGACATTGACGTCGTAGACGGGATCATGAAGATAGAAAGTGATGATTGTGAGACCGGGTTGGCGAACCGAGTTCAGGGGTTGAATGTGCCCCACCCTCCCCTTCACCATAGCGTGTATCTTCAGCAGCCAACACTTTGTCGTTATGGAAAGTAATAGAACAATACTCGACTTTAAAGAACATGTTACGGCGTTTCGGAGAAAGGAGAAATCCTTCCACATGGCGACAATCCTAGCTTGACCTTCCTTAAAAAAAAAAAAAAAAAAAAAAAAAAAAAAAAAAAAAAAAAAAAAAAAAAAAAAAAAAAAAAAAAAAAAAAAAAAAAAAAACACCACTCCTCCCTCCACCACCACCTCAACCCCCACCCCCCCTCCCACACACACACACACCAAACCCACGGAACACGACCCCGACGGCAGGGAACACGGCGGGCCTATCTTAGGGTCCGACAAATAGCCCGTGTAAACGGGCTCTGTGACCGACACCACAATGCCCGGCTGCCAGACACCTTGGCCCCCGCCCGCAACCCCGACAATTGCTCCCTAACCTTCTCCGTTAATCCTGAGACATCGAATATCCTAAACCTAACCCTTAATCCTCGCTGCATCTTAACCTACAACACTGCTCCCTAACCAACAAATCCACTCGTCTGAAACAATGAACCCTAACGAAAATACTAACCTTTAAATCTTCCTTCTAAATTTCTCCCCAATCTTTAATAGCGTTGGCTGCCCTTAACCCTTAATCTCCTCGGAGTTAGACGCTAACCGTCAATAACGGATTCCAACCCTAATCTCAAACCTCAACGTTAGTTCTGAAACCTCATAACTAATCATTAATTCCTAACACTGCCCCTCGCACTTCTAACCAATTATGTTAATACCTACGTAAGCCACTTCGACAGTCATCAGGCTTAACACTAACCCCTGATTCACAATAAAAAGAAAATAAATAAATACTTTCTTAATTCAACCCTGTTAACTCAAGGTTAAAATTCAACCACGAAATTCTATAAACCCAACATCAATTGTCTTTGGGTAAGAAAACCTGTACGATGAAGTCCCCGTATATATATATATATATATATATATATATATATATATATATATATATATATATATATATATATATATATATATATATATAATATGTTTGTATCATTTGACATTTTTGGAAATAGACTCATCCGCTGGAATTCGAACCCTTGCCTAGGTGGCTTACGTCTTATAAGACAAAGGCCTTACCGACCATGCTATCTCGACCCTACAAAACGAAACGACTTGGTTCACGGCCCAGTCGTTTCGCCGAGGGCACTCGGACAGAACATGATACGTAATGTATTTCATCAAATCCTTTATGCAGGCTAGTCTTCCGACAAGTGTTTTGTATCATTTGACATTTTTGGAAATAGACTCATCCGCTGGGATTCGAACCCTTGCCTAGGCGGCTTACGTCTTACAAGACAAAGGCAAGGGTTCGAATCCCAGCGGATGAGTCTATTTCCAAATATATATATATACATATATATATATATATATATATATATATGTATTATATATATATATATATATTATATATATATGATATATATTCTATTAATTTCTAATCTAAAATCACGGGCAGACTGCATGAATCGAAAGAGGGGTATAGGCTTGCAAACTTAATTGGTTGCATCTAGAATCTAGATTGACCTAGGGATGTATCGTGAGGCAGAACAGTTACAGCGGCACTACGTAAGCAAAGTTTGGTTAAAAAAAAAATGATGATGATGATGATAATGTCATCATCATCATCATCATCATCATCATCATCATCATCATCATCATCATCATCATCATCATCATCATCATCATCATCATCATCATCATCATCACCATCACCATCACCATCACCATCACCATCACCATCATCACCATCACCATCACCATCACCACCCACCACCACCACGGTCATGGTGGTGGTGGTGATGATGATAGTTATAATGATTGTAATAACAGTAGTAGTAGTAGTAGTAGTAGTAGTTGTAGTTGTAGTTGTAGTTGTTGTAGTAGTAGTAGTAGTAGTAGTTGTAATTTTAAATAATTTTTTCTTAACCTGTACCAGAATGTCCTCACCCTCCTCTGTTCAATAAAATTGCTTTTGCTCACCAGAGAAGAAACCGCAAAGAAAAGCGTCACGATGTCAAAACCTCCTAACCGATGCTGCCATGAAACATTGTTTCACCTTCTTCTTTTCCTCTTTCTTTCTTCTTCATTCTCATTTGCGATTGTTTCTCCAACTCCTTCTCCTTCGCTTTATCCTTCTTCTCCGCCTCATTTGCTTTAACTTTCTTATTCTCTTTCGTTTTCCATGTTTGTTCCAATTTCTATTTTTCCACTTTCTTTCTCCTCCTTCCTCCTCTTCCTCCTACTCTTGCCTTTCCTTCTCCTTCGACTTTCTTCCCTCCCCTTACTCCTCCTCCTCTATCTCATCCTCCTCCTCCTCTATCTCCTCCTCCTCCTCCTCCTCCTATTATTACTGCTGCCCCTCCTTTTCCTTCAACTCCTTGTCCTCCTACCTCTTCTCTTTCCTCTCCCCTCCTTCTCCCCCCTCTTCCTTCTCCTCTTCCTCCTGCTCTTCCTCCTCCACCTCCTCCACTCCTTCTCCTTCTCCTCTTCCTCCTCCACCTCCTCCACTCCTTCTCCTCCTCCTCCTCTTCCTCCTCCTCCTCTTCCTCCTCCTCCTCTTCCTCCTCCTCCTCTTCCTCCTCCTCCTCTTCCTCCTCCTCCTCCTCCTCCTCCTCCTCCTCCTTTTTCTCCTCCTGCGCCTCCTCTTCTTCCTCCTCTTTCTTACTCTTCACGGGAAGTTGGTCTCAACCGTGTGTAATCACGACTACATCCAACCTTTTCTTATTTTTCTCCCTTTGGCCATAAATCCACGGCGGATCGTGTGATACACACTGCAGGAGGAAGTGTGTCTGTATACAGCCTGCTGGCTGCACTGCGCGAAGGCGGTGCTACAGACTCCCCAGCCTGAAGTCGCCCTGAACTCCGAGCTCTGACTCCCAGGGCCCAACTCTAACGCCTGATCCTGAAGTCTGTATCTCAAAGGACGAAATACTTACCCAAAAGTAATGTACGTACATAAATCACATAAGCACACACGCACAATGGATCTGTTGAACTGCTGAAATGTACACACATGCACACTCCTGCACACGCATAAGCACAAGTACACAGCTATAGAGTAAAGTCTCATTGTATATACGCACACACACACACACACGTACACACGCACGCGCGCGCGCATACATGCACACACACGCACACACACGCACACGCACACACACACATACACACACGGACATACGCACGCGCGCACGCATACATGCACACACGCACACACTCACGCACACACTCACACACACACACACACACGCACACACACCGTATAATATAATAATGTACACCTCACACTTGAAAATAAACATCATTTAACGAGCTTCACACAACACAGACATCATGCAGTTAGGGAGTGCCGCATCCTTCATAATACACAACCTGCATGGTGCCCAGTCTTTATGATACCCTGAGCAGCCTTCACCCATCCTGCACATCCTTCCCCTCACCGTCTCTGTATCTATTACTCTTTCATTCCCAGGGTACAGGAGGGGTCTATCAGCTGAATAGAAACGATTGACGTTAGGCCAGAACAAAGCTTGTAAGTCAACCGTAGTCGACCGTGGTAGTGGCTTAAGAAATCTCTTGAGTGCTAACCAGAGTCATCCCTTTTTTTTTTTTTTTATTCGAAATTCGGGAGTGAAGTATCACTCCCACGGGCTTTGTGGGAGTGGTACTTCACTCCCGAATTTCCACTCCCACAAAGCCCGTGGGAGTGATACTTCCGGCATGTAGCAACTACGAATGATTTTCCATCCGTGGACCTACTTGAAAGAAGAAGCTTCAGACATCATTGGGACCCCTGGATTCTATAGAGGCTTGGAGCAACCCTCCTAGACACTCCATATATTTGCGAGCTACACGCCTCACACACTATATTAGACTACACACCCTGGGAACTACACGCACCCTGTCCACCCAGAGAATGTCTCTGGGTGGATATGGGAGATGTGGAGGATGAAGTGGAGGTTCAAGTGGAGGAGAGGAATGAGGTAAGGCTGGAAGGGTGGATTTGCATACAATCCCAGGAAGACTTGGCCTCGACATTTTTTTTTATTTTTTTTTTTTTTTTTTTTTGCTAATGTTTTTTGTTGACGTTGTGATTTCACTTATTTCCGTATTGGTATTTTGTTTAGAGTGGTTCACTACCGGGGACGTAGCCCTCATAGCTTTTGTCATTATTGTTGTTATCGTCGTGGCTGTTGTCCCTTTTGCTGTTGCAGCTGATGATCTTTTGTGTGTCTCGAGGGATATATTGTCGTTCAGCAAATGCTGTTATGACAAAAATTTAATTTCTAGGAATCTTATCAAAGGTATACCAAAACTCGTTTAAACATGTACAGTCAGCTTCACTGATACGAACCACAGTTGTTTTCTCTTTGCGAACTTGCATCGAATTTGTCTTTATATAAAACATTTAGAATACGAACAAATTTCTTAGATGTTAAAAGATTCACTCGCGTCAGAGATCTATGACCTAGGAATATACGCTTCACACAGTTCCCTAGGAGACATCAACCACTACAGTGCTTATGAGTGGAGGCAACTGTACACACAAACACATCTTACATACATACATACATACATACATATACATACATATACCAAAGGCTTTTTCCCCCTACACGTGGGGTAGCCAAAAAGAAAAAGGCATAGAAACCACTCCCACCCATTCCATTTCCTATATATTCCACTCCCCTCCACCCTCCTCCCTCCCTCTTATCTTGGCACCTCCTGGATGACGGGTCATCCCTGCATCCTGTCCACTGCCCTGGGTCAGAAACAGTGTCGCAAGACAAACACATATTGAGAAAAGAAAAACACAACTACTAGCAGATGTGTAATACATGTTTTTCAGCTAACCCAAGTGACGGGTATAGATGGTGTATTCTGTGATTCCTTCATGGTTTAATAATCTTACTACAGCTGGATTAAACTGAGAAATTTACCCATAAGTAAACCTACTGATTAATTTGGTACACTTGGAAAATTAGATATGATCTCAATACATAACAGAGTACGAATTCCTATGAGGCAGAAAAATAAGATGATACTGAGAGAAAAGACGCCATGATAGGAGAGAAACAGAGTAATTTCCGTAAACAAAGGGATTTTATAGATTCCTTATTCACTCTTAAGATAACTCAGAAAAAAATGAGAAAGAGAAACGGTTGTACATGAGACTTGTGGATCTGGAGAAAGTATATGATAGGGTAGATAGGAAACATGAAGCTATTTCATATTCACTCTAAGACAACTCAGAAAAAAGTGAGAAAGAGAAACGGTTGTACACGAGACTTGTGGATCTGGAGAAAGTATATGATAGGGTAAACAGGAAACATGAGGCTTTATGGAGTAGGAGGGAAGAAAGATAGATGAAATGAAGAACTTTTGTGATGGGTAGGAAGATTGTCCGAGAGTCGTAAATAAGGAAAGAGAATTGCTTGAGCCAAATGTTGGTTTGAGGCAGAGGTGCGTAATGTTACCATGGCTGTTTGATCTATATACAGACGGAACGATGAGAAAAGTGAATACAACAGTTACAGGAAAAGAAGTAAGACTGAAAGGAAGTGGGATAGAATGAACGACAAAGAGCCTTATATATTCAAATGACACTAGTCTATTAAAAGAAACAGATGAGGGCTTTAAGGGGTTAGCGAGTGAATTAGGTAAGGTTTGCTGGGGAAATAAAAGTGAAAATTGATGTTCCAAAACAATGGCAATGGTGGCATACTTTGTAAGAGAGTACAATACTGATATAATGCTGTATGAAGAGAAAATGAAGCGGAGAGAATTTTTTATAGGTATCTGGATATGGGTGTACATAAAAATGGTGGACTATAAGAACGACTCCCCAAAAAGTGACGAAGAGGAAGAAAGTAGGAGTTGCCGCCTTTGTTATACGTCACTGCGTCCACTCCTCCGTTCGCTGCCACGTGTCACCTTAAATACCGCTCACATCTACCTTGCCACCAACAGCATTCCTTGTCTGTTCCTTCTCTTTACCTCAGCTCAAATTTAATCTCAACTCTCTCCTCTCTCACACACTTGTAATAATTTCAATAACATCAGCCTTTCCTCAGAATTAGCCACAAAGGCAATGAAACAATAATTCTTTCACCTGCTTTATCACTCAAACCCTGCCCAACGCTCGCGTTTGCCTTACTCACTTCCCCAATAAGCGTTGAATAACCATGACAACATGACACAATCCTAACGGAACTGCACACTTGCTTCAAACAAATTACTCTCTCCGTTCCAGACTTTACCACATGAACACACATGCATTTATCTATGCATAAACAAATAAACGTATATATATATATATATATATGTATGTATGTATGTATGTATGTGTGTGTGTGTGTGTGTGTGTGTGTGTGTGTGTGTGTGTGTTGTGTGTGTGTGTGTGTGTGTATGTGTTGTGTGTGTGTGTGTGTGTGCACCTGCGTGTGTGTGTGTACATGTGTGTGTGCGGGTGCATGTGTGTGTGTGCGCGCGTGTATGTGTAGATGTGTGTGTGTGTGTGTGTGTGTGTGTGTGTGTTTTTATGAATGTGTGTGTGTGTATTTTTATGCGTATGTGTGTAAGTTTTGTTGAGCAACTTATTTAAGTTTTTAATCTTTTCATGCAATTCCCAGAAGAACACGTATTTTCAGATTTATATAATATTTCTACTCATTATTTACACGTTTTAGTTACCATATCAGACATTATTAAAAATCTAAATGTATTATACGGTTATTGAGAGAAAACACATGTACATTGTCCATGAAAAAAAATAATTGGATGAAGGTGAGGTCAGAATAGGTTCAGCTTCATAAGGTGCATTTCATGTTCTCCTTAGCCTTCCGAGAGAATTCCAAAACAGTTCCAAACTGCTACACATGTTTTTATCAATATTCAAATTTGGCTGAAATTTCCTGGATGAAACTGCTACAAAGTACTTTGAGTTGATTATATGCGCACACACACACACACACACACACACACACACACACACACACACACACACACACACACACACACACACACACACACACACACACACACACATGAATATATATATATATATATATATATATATATATATATATACATATTTACATACAACATATATTCATATATACATATATACATACAACATATATTCATATATACATACAACATATATTCATACATACATACATACATACGTACAAACATACGTACAAACATACGTACAAACATACATACATACATACATACACATATACATACATACATATATACATACATGCATACATAAATACATGT
This sequence comes from Oratosquilla oratoria, assembly GCF_046742065.1. NCBI lineage: Eukaryota > Metazoa > Arthropoda > Malacostraca > Stomatopoda > Squillidae > Oratosquilla > Oratosquilla oratoria. Next base: position 3,656,362 of record NC_134780.1, on the reverse strand, counting down.
ATGTATGTATGTATGTATATCATAATGATAATAATAATACTAATGATAATAATGATAATGATAATGATAATGATATAATACGGTTTATTGGGTATAGCAGAATTACTGCTGAAAATATACAGCCTTCAGAATTATAGAATTATAAAACTATGACGGTGAAAAGATGTTACAAACATCAAAAAACAAAACAAAACAGTAAGCTAAGGAATAGCTGTGTTGTACAACATTGTTATTTTTTGTTGTTGATTAAGTCCACAAATGTCGGTATGGGGCTCTTCTTACACCGGTCGGTGCGTGCTCTGGTCGGTTTGATGGTATTGTGGTGCCGCACCTGTCGCCGTGGTGGTGGTATCGGTGGAGGAAGCAGGTTCCGGTGCTGAGGATGTTTAACTAGGGTGACCGTAAACGACCTCAGACGCTGAGGGTAACGGTCAGCAAGGGTCGAAAGTCCGAGTGTGGTGAGAGCGTGCCGATAGGTGGTGTAATTGTTGCCAAGGATTGTGCGACAGGCTCGTTTCTGCACTTTCTCCAGCTGTATTCTGCGTGACTGTAAGTGAAGAGGTCCAGGAAGGTGACGCATACTTCATTTGGGCAAAATGAAGGAGGCGTAGATGATATTGAGATTTTCAGCCTGTGTCCTTAATGATGTATGTATGTATGTATGCATATGTGTATGTATGTATTCATGTATGTATTCATGTATGTATGTGTGCATGCATTATGTATGTATGTATGTATGTATGTATGTATGTATGTATGTAGGCATGAATGCATGTATGTATGTATGTATGTATGTGTGTATGTATGTATATGTCTATGTATGTATGTATGTATGTATATATATGTATGTATATATGCATGGATGTATGTATGTATGTATGTATATATGCATGTATACCAACATACATACATAAGTTAACAAATGTAAAGTCATGCACATTAGAAATAACAAGGATCACATCCAATACCAAATGAATGGCGACTGGATTCAATAACAAAAGAAAAAGATCTAGGAGTTTTAGTTTCAAATGACTTGAGGCTAAGTCTATATTGCTTAGAATTTGTTAAAACAGCAAATGAATTGGTTGGCTTTATCGGAAGAGTCTTCGAAAATAGATCAGAAAAAAATATTGCTAAAACTTTATGATTTCTTGGTCCGTCCCCATCTCGAATACAGTGTATAATTTTGGTCCCTATACTACCAGAAAGATATTAATAAACTAGAAAGATTGTAACGGAGAATGACTTAAATGATACCAAGTCTGAGAAATCTGCCGTATGAAGAAAGACTTAAAAGTCTAAATTTATCCTCACTATCAAAAAGGAGAATGCGAGGATATTTAATCGAGATTTTTAAAATGTACAAAAGGCTTTGAAAACATCAATGTCGAAGATTACTTCTCATTAGACCAATCAAATACAAGAAGACGTCACGATTTTAAAGTAATTGGTAAAATATTTTCTTCGAATGAAAGTAAGCACTTCTTTAACCGGGTTGTTAATGTGTGGAATTCGTTACCTTCCACCGTCGTTGAAAGTAACACAATAACAACATTTAAAAATCGCTTAGATAAATATTTGGACTCTAATCCGCAAATAAAATATTATCCTTTGCAATAAAAGATCTGACAGCCCGGCATTTAATTGTAATTGGATAGGATAGTGGTAGCAGTAGTGTTAGTTCATCTTCTATTGCCTAGTTGCCCTATTTTCTCACTGCAGCTTAGTATAGTAAACACAGCCTCGTTAGGGCCAGTAGGCCTGCTGTTATTTGTTCTTCCTTTGTGTTCCTCCTCCTCCTCTTTCTTTTTCTTCTTCTAACTCTTCTTATTCTTCTTCTTCTTTTTCTTCTTCTTCTTCTTCTTCTTCCTCTTCTTCTTTCTCTTCCTCTTTCTCTTTCTCTTCCTCTTTTTTTTTCTTTTTTCCTTTTCTTCCTATTTTTTCTTTTCTCCTTCATCCATTTTCTCATCCTCGTCTTTTTCCTGATTTATATATATATATATTTCTTTTTTTATTCGTTCTACCTCTTTTTCCATATATATCTTTATACTTGTCGTCTCATTTTGCTTTATGTGCCTATTTTCTCTTTGTACTTCCTTTCTTTTTCTTGTACTTCTATTTGTGTTTTTTTCTCCTGTGTCATAATTTTTCACTCATAATTCTTGTGTTGATTTCCTTACGTTTTTTTATAATTGTTATTCATATCCATTTTAATCTGATTGCTGCCTTAGTTTTCATCATGTATTGTAAACACTACTAATGTTATTGTTGATACATTCCAGCTACCCATTTCCTCCTCTTCTATTTCCTTTTCATCCCTTTCTCCTAATCCTCACCTTCATTATCCCCACTCTTGCCTCACCCCATCACATCTTCACTCTCTATATCATCTACAATTTCCTTCTCCGCTCTCCACCTGCCTTGTCGGAGACGGGAGCCGACGGCGGCCCCGACAAGGAGGAGGAGGA
>NC_134780.1:3643894-3648894 GCF_046742065.1 Oratosquilla oratoria | reverse complement strand
AAATCATATTGGAAGAAAATATGGCTATATTAGGAAAACTAACCTAACCTAACCGGTAGGGGTAGGTATCCAGTAGGATACTGGCCTAATACTCGAGAAGACGATAAGTTCGTCCGTTCTTGTTGTTTGTAGGAGTTTCCTCTTTGACGGAAAAGACTCCCATAATGGCTAGGCGTCCTGTGTCAGATTCTCGTCCCAGAATAGTAGTTTCTGTTTGCAGATGGTGCAGTTATGTACCGAATTTTAATACTGCTTGAGGGTGCCATACCTGAGAGGGAGCGTCAAATGTCTGGACAACTTCGTAGTATAAAGAGGGTTGACCTCCGCAGTCCTCATGTTGGCATTAAATGGCACTAGAGAATGGAAGGACTTGGTGTTGAATCGTTTCAAAGGAGGATGTTGAAGGTCTTGGTAGGTTTACGACAAATCATAAGTCTAACTCCTAGAAAGGTTTAAGATCCTTTTAAGAATGTCCTTCATTCAACGTTTGTCGGTGTGATAAGCAGAGGACATATGAGACTTATAAAGAAATAGTGACAGGTGTTGTTTCTTCTTGAAGGGTGCTAGATGTCCGCCTTTGGTACCATGTTTCCGAGAACCATTCTGAGATCCTGGAACCGAGTTCGTGTGGTCACTCTTTATCCACTAGAGCAGTGGTTCTTAACCTTTTCCAGTGCCCTTAGTACCCCTTGATATCTCAGAAAACTTCCTCGTACCCCCATCCAATACAAATACAATGTAAACATATGAAAAGGGTGAGTGATGCAAACCTTATTTGCTTTCTCATTGTAAATATACAGGACTATTACACTGGGGTTGTCATGTCTCGTACCCCCAAGCTTAAGGTTTTGTGCCCCTTGGGGGTACAGGAACCCCAGGTTAAGACCCACTGCACTAGAGTATGAGTGGTACGTTCCAGTCCGAGGTGTGAGCTTCTCCAAGACCTCCAGCGAGACAACGTTTTCCAGCGACCCCAGTGGTTGCCTTAAGGCCGGGGTTCTCAACCTACTTCCACGTATACCCCGTAGTTATGCACTGCTGTTTCTTAACCTACTGGGGATGACTTCAACACTAAATTTAATCGTTTTGCATTCCCTAACTGCTAGTGGCTTTTGGTTGGCGGTCCCTTTTATTGACCCTCGTGGCCCAATAGAGTTCCATAAACCACAGGTTGAGAACCACTGCCTCAAGGTACCGTCAAGGTCATTCCGCTACATCTGTCAAGCCTGTGTCAGTATCTTTTTAGCTTTTGGTGAAATATAAGCATCGTTATGCCGGTGAGAATCATTGCTGATTTCGTTTGCCAATGATATGACGACGGTGGTAACAACAACGCAATGTAGAATGACACGTTGTATGTTACGAAATATTGTATCACTTGAGTGATATAAAAGGACACGTGATTAGCCGAGATATGAATAAACAAGTTTTATTAAACGACATAACGACAGCTCCACACTCCACAGATAATTATAAAAAAAACACAGAAATTGGAAAAAAGTTATGTAAGTTAGGGAAACGTTAGTTACCTTGAATGGAATCTCGTCCCGAGACACCGATGCTAGAGGACACGAGACAGACCAATTCCTAGTCACTGTATTCCGAGGCCGAGATCGGTCTCGATTCTTCATTTTTTTTTTTTCCGAAAATATTGTCAACGACTTCCATTTTTTTTTTTTTTTAATAACAACCTATCAGCAGGAAGGATTCGATCCTTGAAGTTTAGGGACACTGAGCCAGCTCGCTAACCACTGGACCACTACCACCCGAAGAGGTTGCTTGGATGGAAGGGCCTTGGCGCGACGGGTCTTTAGATGTCAGCTGTGACGGCGGTCATCTTGGGCTGAGATGGCAAAGATATGTCTGGTTGTATGTTGGCATATATTTATGCATATATTTATGCATATATTTGCGAACTCAGGTAACTTAAAGTATGTGGATGAGTACGCTCGGGTCAAAAGTTCGGTTGGATTTGCCCTAAAGCCCCTAAGAGCAAATTAGTTGGAATTACAAAGAATTACTGGGGCTTTATCGGTTTATACATGTGTGATAAGGTAACTAAAATTTTCATGTATAGTTCTTACATGATTTATATTTTCTAATACTATTGAAAGATTTGTTGTAAGGTGCATAAGTGGAAGGAGCTAAGGAAATGGTTTTGAACCTTTTCGGTCAGCGGTTCATCTTGATGAACAACCGCCCATCACTAATAGAACAAATGTAAAACGAATGATCGTATTCAAGTGTTTTATTTGACCACAAGTAAAGATAGAAGGAAGCGGAATATGTCCGCATAATTATACACTGTGACACATTTTCAAGGTTTTCTTATTGTGACGTTTAGTTATATTTGTTCTTGTGATTAGATTTCACCCTCACTTTATGATTTCTATCTTTAGCTACCGTCTTTCGATTCCACTCATTAAAAGGAAATTCTTTCTGCAGTGGAGGGAACATGCTTGGGCTGCCATTCTAGCTGTTTTTTATTCATGCAATACTTTCGTTCTACTTTCTCCTGACAATTCTTTCCAGGAGAGGGAAACCCACTTTGCAATGCAAAGATTGACAAATCCCTATTCATTATTACTATGACTTTCTTCAGGTGGTATCTCGTCCACATTTATAAAAATCGTTTCCCCCCTCGTTCAAGGTGAAACATTGGTCATTTTGTATATACATACATACATATACCAAAGGTTTTTCCCCCCTTACACGGGGGGTAGCCAAAAAGAAAAAGGTATAGAAACCACTCCCACCCATTTCATTTCCCATATATTCCACTCCCCTCCACCCTCCTCCCTCCCTCCTATCTTGGTACCTCCTCGATGACGGGTCATCCCTGCATCCTGTCCACTGCCCTGGGTCAGAAGCAGTGCCGCATAAGATTAAGCGAATACCTTACAAAAGCAGAGTTCACCAGGAAGAACTCGAAACCTTGACCTCTAAGTAAGCAGACTACTGCACTATCACATCTCTATGAATTGGAGGATAGAAAAAGGAGGGCATGGTGTCGGAGGTGTTTGTTTTGTAATTTTAATTTTCTTTTATTTTCATACTAAACTTCTCGAAGAGGCCAGATTACCTAGATTGTGATCAAGATAGTGAAAAAGTAACCCGAGGGAAGGGAAATTCTTGCATCTATGTGGAAATTCTCTATCGAAGGTGACCATGGACTAAAATCAGTGATGTAGACAAACGAAGCTAAGGTCGTTATAGACTACACAATGAAAGCTGAAGATTATGTCCTCTTTCATCTCTTTCCTGCACCAAAATTTATGTACGTAACACTACTTCACACTGCACACCACTACCATCCTAACACAGCTATCATCTCCACCGCTACCACCATCCTTAACACCAAATTCATATTCAAGAAGGAAATAGGCAAGAAATGGTTTACCAATAGGGTGCTCAACGAATGGAATCGAATTAGTAACCATGTAGTAGTGAGCGCCGAAACTATTGGTTGTTTTAAAAGAAAGTTAGATAACTTTATGGATGGGGACGATAGGTGGTAATGGACATGGAACTATCTAATGCAGGCCTTAAGGCCTCTTGCAGTCTCCTTTCTTATGTTCTTACCTACATTCAACGACTTCTAATACACTACCCCGTATCGTGACCCAAATTTACATCCATGAAGATGAACCGGCAACCTTCACCCTATCTTCATCTTCACTCAAATAACCTTACATCCTACCTCTACTCCTAAGAATCCTTCATCTTCTTCCTATCCCCAACACCTTTTATCCACCTACGCTCTAGAACTCCTACAAGGTATTCCCATCCTTAACATCCCGGAGAACCTAAACCCCTTACATTCTAGGGTTCCACATCCACATCCATTCTATGGTTCCGCATCCACATCCTTCTTCCCCGTTCCACCTTCTTCCTATCCACCTCCAAATCTCCCTTGTGCCCAGTAATATTACCAAGACAATTCCTATACATTAAATATGCCTGTGTCCAATACTACAACCTCTGTCACTATATACCAACCCGATTATGCTTCACTTCTATGGGCAGAAGCCTTACGATGAGAGGCTTAGGCACCCTTAACTTACACTCTCTGGAAAGACGCAGGGTGCGGGGTGATCTAATAGAGGTGTTCAAGTGGATCAAAGGCTTTAACAAGGGTGATACAAACAAGGTCATCATATTAAAACAACAGGGCAGGACTCACAATAATGGATATAAACTGGACAAATTTAGATTTAAGAAGGAAATAGGCAAGAATTGGTTTACTAATAGTGTGGTCGATGAATGGAATAAACTTAGTAACCATGTAGTAAGCGCTGAAACTATCAGTTGTTTTAAAAAACGATTAGACAACTTTACGGATGGGGGATGACAGGTGGTGATGGATACGGAGCTGCCTAGTGTAGGCCTTATGGTCTCTTGCAGTCTCCTTTATTCTTATGTTGTTCAAATGAGACCACCACCACCAGCGTCCCTCCTCCCTCATCGCGGGTACCACCCACGCCCTTCCGATACCCCGATACCATTGAGCCATACCGGCGGACGGACGCGATAGCATCCAAACATTCCGCTCCAGGGGGACCGACTTACCCCACCACAATAGAATACCACCATTAAGGCCCCGCGACTTGTCCGTCCGCAATGCCAAACATTCCGATACGAGTAATACGACACCGGGAGGGAGCGCTAATGAAGAGGTGAAGGATCTTGGGTATGGATGACGATTTGTTGCTATCGGGGGCGCGAACCTGCAACACAGCTGATTGATTTCGTCCTCTGAAGCAATGATCTGATTTTTGTGCAGTATGAAGATATCCTTTTTCCAGAATCCATTGACCGAGATTTGAAAAAAAAAAAAAAAAAAAAATCCAAGGAAACAACCTTATATGAGTAGCGCACTACACTATTTTTTGTAGCCTTGGTCTAATTTCAGTTCTTATTGGTTAGTTTCAACCAGAATCTATTCATGAATATCTGAAAAAAATAATTAAGAATTACAGAGCCGGAGCATGCCGACAGGA
>NC_134780.1:3623894-3638894 GCF_046742065.1 Oratosquilla oratoria | reverse complement strand
GACAACTTTATGGATGGGGATGACAGGTGGTGATGGATACGGAGCTGCCTAGTGTAGGCCTTATGGTCTCTTGCAGTCTCCTTTATTCTTATGTTCTCATGTTCTATATTTAATACTTGAAAAATCTCTGCTGGGGAAAACATCTTGCTATTTATAGGAACTTCGTCCACACGTAGCGTTTCTTCAGCAGCAGCTGTTGAGGGCTGTCATTTTCAAAGGTTCTAAGGAAGGCACAACGATTAGTCAATTTCCCGAAGAGGTGAAAATAGATCTGAACGATCTCCGAACAGGAGACCTTGAACCATCTTCTAGTATGATGATTTTGCAAAAAATTTCACCACCACGTAGATTTCTTCAAACGCAAGGATACACAGTGATCGACAATAGGTTAACTCTTGTTTATCATTTCTGACCATTGCCAAGCAATTTGATTCAACCGATTCTTCACAAAAGATTACAAAGGATTACAAAGGCGGAGCATGCCGACCGGAGACCTTTTGGTCCATATCTAGGTCGGATGTGAAAAAAATCATAATAATGAATGAATAGATAAAAACTTTAATAATGTAAATAACAAATAGTCCACAGAGGAACATGTTTTTATATCATGGCCATCGCCATAGCCCAGAGTATGGTGCAAAGGTGTAGTTGGTTCTACACAAAAAGTATTATATAAAAAAGGTGAGAATTAAAAAAGCAACAGCCAAAATGGTTCAAAACCTAACTGGCGAAACATGAAGAAAAACGGTTACCCGAGTTTCCTAACAGAAAGTGCTGTAATTGAAACTATAGTATTCTTATCCGTGAAATTATGCACGATACATATTCTCAGATATTTACAAAATATACTTTGTAGCTGTAGCAAGAGAAGGTGATCTAATACGCACACACACACGCACACACACACACACACACACACACACACACACACACACACACACACACACACACACACACACACACACACACACACACACACACACGCTGTGCTGCGAGTCGTTACTCCAACCCTCGTGGACGGGGTGTTCGGGGTGTGTATGTGCGTGTAAGGTCACAGCATTAACCATAGATCGATCATATATGAGCTCTGAGCTCTCTTCCGGGAAGCTAAAGTAGTTGTCGATCAGATCACAAGTCCAACACGTGATCCAAGACCATAGTGAATCATACGCGCATGCACTCACACACGCATGCAGACCCGCTTGCGCACACGCACACATACACGCACTCACACACGCACTCACACACGCACACACACACACACGCGCGCACACACGCATACACACATGCACACACACACACACACACACACACACACACACACACACACACACACACACACACACACACACACACACACACACACACACACACACATACACACCAACACACATACGCCCCCCCACACACGCACGTACACACCTACATACAACACCTACGCACGCGCGCACACACACACACACACACACACACACACACACACACACACACACACACACACACACACACACACACACACACACACACACACACACACACACACACACACACACACACACACACAGAATCATTCTGACACAAAAAGAGCAACACATAGTTGTCCTCTTGTGTACGCCAGTGACATCTTTCGTGAGAGGAAGGTCAAACCCCTGCGGAGGGCTCCTCGTCTTCCTCACGAGCCCGCGACCTCACGCCCTCTCGACACTTCACACGTCATATTTTGTGCAGGCGTGAGATATCGGTCCTCCATCTCGCGCGTGAGAAAGCCCTTAACGATACCGGCACGGTCACAGCGTGAGGAAGTGACTGGAACCCTACAACTGACGCCTCGTGAGATATAAGTCCTCGCCTCACGCCCGACGTGAGATATGAACCTTTTCCCTCACGCGTGGCGTTATTGCCGCCTGAATGAATTTTGTTTTCATTTTGCCTTCTTTATGAGAGGGAGGGAGAGGAAGGTGAGAGGGTGGGTAGGTGAGAGGGTGGGTATCACAAAGGCCCTTTGGACGTCTTCCGCATATCGGCAGACTCTATTGAATCATATCCAAGAAACTCACGAATGCATATCGTAAGATCAGTTCATAGATCCAAGATCCGTGAAACACTTTCGTTTAGAATGGAGCTTTCCTTGGCTAATTAAAATCGCGTGGCGGAAGCTAGAATAGACAATAAATTTATAACGACAACAAAATAGTTCATCGAGGTAAATTCCGTACAAGTTCAACACTTTAGTTTTAGACAGATATTCTATCAGATGAATAAAATTTTGAGGAGGCACTTACAGAAATCACTAGATTTGTGAGGCGCAGCCAAAGAATTAGTACAAGATCCTTATAGCTGTAAGAGTTCCGGCCGACCAAAAAATAAATAATCACTGTTTTGGAAGCATTTTAAGCGAAAGAGCGCTGTCATTCTCGGTGGTGTCAGCAAATTAAGATATGTAGCGTATGTCAACGTGGTGAAGGGATGATCAAAGATGACCTCAAACTCTTTCTTGTCGTGTTGTTTCCTAAAACGAGTAAGAACCGCCTGACGTGTGTTATAACATTGAACCTTCCATTACTATTCACACGCGTAAATATGTTTCTGTCGCCAGATGATCTTGTTCTGTTTGTGGGAAACCCACTCACGCACAGCGAAATGGTGGAACTTAAATCAACTAATACTTTTACGGCTTTTGACAATCTAAACATTTGTTCTCGCTGCCGCCAGCCGAGTCTGTTTAGTTGAGGGAAACCCGCTTTGTAGCGCATGGGGTTAATGCAGTCATCGGGGAAACGCATAATTATATTTAAGAACCGCGTTAATTGAGGTCGCGTAAATAAGGATTCGCGTGATTATGGTCGCGTAAATAAATACCGAATCTCCCTACAGAAAGGGCAACTCCACCCAAAATTAATACACAGCGTAATATCAGATGATAGGTTTTATTATTTAGCCACACACCCCTATAAGAGGAGATGGCCATGCAAATTTTATTATTATTATTACTACTATTATCAATCATCCTCCGGACGCATGAAGCCAACCAGTTTTCCATGCCCCCTTCCGAATGAACCTATTCTTTGCTTGTTTTTGAGTTCGACCCAGGGTAATGTTACTGCGGGTGATGTGGTCTGAGGCTACGCCATTAGACCAACAGATACGGGGAGCCCCCTCTGTCGTCTCCAACCAGACGGATGAGGATCAATGTCGAGGGTTTGGGTGTTCAGGAAGGAGACACAGAATATGGACGTAGGCTACCTCCGGACTCTTCGCATTGGGCCAAGGCGAGAGAAGAGTCAGGGGGCTGTTCGATCCGCCATCTAACCTCGTCGTTAGTGATGTGCTGGAACCACTGGATCCCTCCATTCTTCCTGAAGACTGTGTTGTCAAATCTGGTCATCTTGGCCACCAGGGTATTATATTTAGTTGTTTTTTCTTTGTGAGACATGGCGATGTTTACAGAAGGGTCTCAACAGAAACTGCATTACTGGATGCTAGTGGTCGTTGCCTCTTAATCTCTGGCTTTAGATTTCCAGTATCAGAGACAGTTAGGCCAGATTATTTGAAAGCGGGTACAAATTGTCCAGATCAATAGTGTTACTAAAATGGAATTGGAGGGTAGGTTTTATTTCGAGTGAAATAATAATTGCATCATATATATATATATATATATATATATATGTGTGTGTGTGTGTGTGTGTGTGTGTGTGTGTGTGTGTGTGTGTGTGTGTGTGTGTGTGTGTGTGTGTGTGTGTGTGTGTGTGTGTGTGTGTGTACTGGGAACAAACTTCCATTCTGGCTGTAGAAATGTTTCCTCCCAACAAGGTACACATTTCCTTTCAAACACTCCCCTCCCCCTCCCTCTCCCTAATTCCCCAAAGCTCTTAAACCCTTTCTGATTGGAACCAGCCGTCACCTGACCCAAACAGTCGGGTGTCAGTCGGAACAAAATCTCCGAAGTGCGGCGCAAAGTTGAATGGAATCGCCGAGGGGCTCTTTAAGCTCTTAGGCCAGGGGACCGTCCATCAGCTGAATAGAACCGCTTGGTACTAGCCAGAAGAGACTTTTTATCAAAACTACCCCTTATGAAGCTTCCCTCCGTTTCATCAACTTTGTATATTACCTTTATTCCTCCCCTCCACCTTCTCCATCATCACCTGCCTTACCTTCAATCCTTTCCCTCCTTCTCCTCTCTAATCTCCCTACTATCCTTCTCCCTCGAGAATTCTCCTTCGAGAATCTAAACACTAACGCTGCATGTTTTTTTTAGACCCTTTCCACGTTCTCCTCCTCCCTTCTTCCTTCTCCTTCCCTCTCCCTCAATTTCTTCTGATCCCCCCAACCCTCAGTCCCCTCCCCCATCCCCACCCCCCTCAGTGCACTGGGTCCTATTCCTCGAGCTGATTTATGATATCTGGCCCAGACATCTACCTCGGGAAATCAGCTGTTGGACCCCTAACTTGCTAAGATATCGTTAGGGCTATCTCACCCCCCCTCCCTCCCTCCCTCCCTCCCTCCTTCTCTCCCCACCTTCCTCCCTCTCCCCTCTCTCCTTGCCTCTCCCTTTCCATCTCTCCCTCTCTCCCTCTCTCCGTCTTCCTCTTTTCGCCCCTCCCTCTTTTCCTCTATCCCCCCTTCTTTTTCCTTCTTTTTCTCAACCTGTCCTCCATTCTTACCCTCCCGTCCTACCCTCTCGTCTTTCCTCAATCTTACCTTTTCTCCTCTGTTTTCCTCTTTTACTCTTTTTCTTTTCCTCTCTTTCATCTCTCTCTCCCTCCGTTTCTCTCCCTCACTCCTTGTCCTCCTTTCCCTCTCCCCTCCCTCCCTTCCTCTCCCCTCCCTTCGTCCCTCCACCGCTGGCGACCGCTGGCGACCCCCCCTCCCACCACGATTTCCAGCGGAACAGTTCCTCTCGATTGTTCCGTTGTTCCGATCTACCATTTGATTGTTCCGAAGACCCGTTCCCGTGTTCCGGTCATTCGTTCATTACAATAGACTTTTCTCTGTTCTTCGGGGAGCTATCTTTGCTTTCTTCTGGTCACTCGAGTACATGTTCCGGGAATGATTTCTGATGTTCCAGTCTTTCCGTTGTTCCGGGAACTCATTCCAATGTTTCGGTTACTCGTTCCGATGTTATGGTCGTTTATTCCGCTGTTCCGGTTGCTCAGTCTGTTCTGGTCACTCATTCCGGTGTTCTGGTTACTTTTTCCGAGGTTCCAGTAACCCATTACGATGTTCCAGTAACTCGTTTCTTTGTTCCAATCACTTCATTATTTTTGTTACACGTTCCGTTGTTCCAGCCACTTGTTCCGTTGCTTCGGTCACTTGTTCCGGTCACTCATTCTCTCGTTCAGATCATTCATTCCGATATTCTGGTTACTTTCCGTTGTTTTGGTCACTCATTCCTATATTCCGGTAACTCATTCCGATGTTCCGTTAACTCATTCCGTTATTCTGGTCACTCATTTCATTTTTCAAATCCCGTTGTTCCAGTGTTCCAGCCATTCATTCCGTTGTCTCGGTCATTGATTTTGATGTTCCGGCTAACCAGTCCGATGTTTCAAGTCACTTAGTCCGTTGTTCCGTTAACTAATTCCAATGTTCTGGTCCCTCCATTGCTTTGATTATTTATTCCGTTGTTTAATCACTCGTTCCGTTAAGCAAATTGCTCATTCTGTTGTTCCGGTCACTCCTGTAGTTCTGACCTCTCGTTCCGTTAATCAAATTACTCTTTCTGTTGTTCCGGTCACTCCTTCTGTGGTTCTGACCACTCGTTCCGTTATTCCAGCCCCGCTTATTCCTTTATTGCGATCATTTGTTCCGTTGTTCCGGTCACTCGTTCTGTTGTCTCCCCGGCAAGATCCAAGAGGCCATTCATCTCTCAGGGTTTGCTAATGACAGACTCCAAAGACCTCTCTTCCCTTCTTGGCCTTTCCCCCCCTCTCCTCCCCCCTCTCCCCCTCTCCCCCCATCCCCCACTGCCCTACCTTTCCTCATATGGGATATTCACTGCGTAAATCTTATGCAGTCAATATTTTGGGGACGTTGGTGTCACCCATACGGATCAGGGTCACGTGATCAGGGTCACGTGATCAGGGTCACGTGGTATTATCGTACTATTGAAAACTAGTCACCACAACAGAAGAATGACGTGCCACTTTTGACTTTCGTTATCTTCCTCTATTTTTTTTTTCTGACGTCCTTAAGCTTTCCCTGTTCCGTCTCTATAATTCCAAAGCCTCGGCAAGATAATGTTCCTTAGGAGAGAAGGTTTGGTTGTCGACAACAGAATACAATCTCCTTCCAGTCTTTTCTTCCAGTTTTCGCTTTTCCTTCAGCCTCCATATCTATTCCATCTCCTTCCCTCGTTTCTCTTTCTCAATCCTTTCAAATTCTTCTTCACTGCTCTTCTTCCTTCCTTCCCCTTCCCTCCCCTTCTCCTTCCCTTCCCATCCCTTCTCCTCCCCTTCCTTCCCCTTCCTTCCCTCCTCCTACCATGTCCTGCTCTCACCTCCCCTCCCTTCCAAGCTTCTCATCTCAGCTCTTGTGTGCCTCTGAGGAATCAAAGAGTCCGCAGACTCTCAGAGAATCTTGCAGAATCTCAGGGATTCTGAAGGGCCCACGGAGATTAAACTCCAAAATGTTTGCAAATTCTGAGAGATTAAAGAAATTCTCAGAGACTGTAATGCCTCAGATGATCTCAAGAGACTCTCAAACGCCCTTCGACTCTTCGTAAGTCAAAGACATCGAACGGAACACTGGACTCTTTTATTTGGGTTACAGGTGGTAGAAGTAAAAAAAAAAAAAAAAAAAATCGATTAACTCTTTTCTTACAATGATGCTCTATATTCTATTTATGTTTCACCTAGACATTTTTTATTTATCATAAGCTAAAGATCCGATGCCACAGAAGTTAAGAATATCTCAGTTAATCTCTTCCCTCGCTTATTAGACTTTGGTGTACCCTGGTGGGCTCAGTTTTGGTCAAACTTCTATTATATCAAAGGTTCTATTGCCAATGCTTCTATATATTGTCAATACATCTATTATCAGTAACTATGATATTTACTCTCCCGGGCTTTTGATATCAACCAAGAATCCTATAGATTTTATTTTAGGATGTTTTACATTAACCAGACACAGTCAGTACTGTTTCGAAAAATTGTCCGAAAATATTTACTTTGCTTGAGTTCCTTAAAGATTTTCTTCTTGTAAACGTCACAGGATGTTATCCAGTTGAAGATAGGACCTGGTTTCGAAGGAGTTGAAATATTTCGAATTACCATTTCATCCTTTCCATCAAATGTGTTTCTCCAAACCTTAATGATACCGTCTCGCGTTATTCATAACAAAATAGTTCATTTAACCACCTAACTGTGTCTTGCTGCATTGCTTCTGAACTGGGGTAGTAAGCGGGATACAGGGATGAACCGTCATCCACGAGGAGCTAAGACGAAGGGGGGGAAAGGGTGGTAAGATGGGAGTGGAATAGGTGGAAATGGGTAGTTGCCTTTTGACTTAACTACCTTCCTTGCTATATAGATAGACATAGATTAGACCTTACTGGAAAGAACCAAGGGTCAAAAGGACTGGGAAATTAAAGAAAAACATTGTTCTGTCCAACGCCAGAGGATTTTATTCAGATTGAAACAAAACATTCAAGACTACCTGAGTATGAGTCGAGTCTGTCGCTTACGTCAGGTCGTCCTAAAGCCTGAAGAAAAGAAAACGACGCGCTTTGGCGGTGAGATCGTGAGGGTATCAGTCGAAATCAATCCCTTACCTTCTTCCTGGGTGTGAGAAAGACAGGAGCCTTCAGAGCGTGAGGCCATCCTGTGATAAGCGTGAGAAAGCTCCTTTCAAAGATCAAAAGGCGCAAGCATTGTTCACTCCTTTCTGCTGTTAGGGGATTTTTATTAAATCGAGGGAAAACCTTTTTCGCAGCAAAAGGTTTGAAACTTATCGCGAGCTTGTCCTGATTAACCCTTTTCCTGCGTCTTGTGTCACCAGATGATTTTATTCAGTTGAGGGAAAGCCCTCCTTCCTCATCAAAAGAGCTAGTTAACTTATTCGCGAAAACTTATTTAGCTTCCAGAAGCATTAGGGGTAGGAATTCAACGTATAATTTTTTAACCAAAGCGGGGCGTAAGACAATCATTTTTCAATCCGTGAATATCACCAGTTTGGCTATTAGATGATTAGTATCATGTTGGATGTTAGGGGGAAGGCAAACTCGTCAATGCGTGAGCTAATGTCGTGGGAAAACGTGAGGATTTTACATCCCAAAATTCGAAGGGCTTAGATGCCGTGAGTCTAGAGGTTAAGCCACTATACAACTTGTGAGAAAAACAAACTCATTATTTCGTGAACCAATTCCGTGTCAAACGTGAGAATGTTCCTTTTCCAAACAGCGTGTGTGTGAAGGATAAGGTCATATACTATCTCGCAACTCGTGAGAAAGACAAACGCATCAGCTCGTGAGTCCAAGCCATGAGATGCCCGTAAACAGCGAGAATTTAGAACCGTATGAGGCATGGAACTCTCCAGGAAACATCATGAACTGGAAGCATCCACCTGGAAGCGAGCTCCTTCACTCATACTGCAACGCCAACCCCTGGGGTTTCTTTGAGCAAGCCCCACTGTAGCCACTCATCCCATTCCAAAACATCTCCCGGCAGGATCGGTCGACTGGAACTGGCCAAGAATTCTGTCAAGCTCTCCTCTGTCTTTGCCGAGAAATCCCTCTTGCGGAGATAACCCTATGAGTTAGATCAAGACCATAAATAACTCCATATCCTCTGGTTTAGTTCATAATACTGTGGGCATATCAACCCATCGAAAGACTTCCTAGTATCGCCCACCACTGTTACAGGCTATACCACCAAGACAACATTGTTGTTGTTGGTATGAACTGCAATTCAATTTGCCAGCGTTTTCGTCCTTGTGAATAATGTCATCCCACTGTTGTGTGTTATCTTTTATTTCGTTTGCTGGAAGTTGTAGAGAGATGACAAAGGTGATGTTATTTTGTTGCCCGAGATTTGGTGGAGAGTTATTGCCGTTTGATTTGGTAAATAACGGCGTAGGTGGTTGTTATGGGGTGTTGTGTAAATCGGACATTTTAGTAATGTGTGACACCGTGCGAGAGGACTTCCATTGGCAAATGGGAGGGTCGTTTTCTGTCATGAGGTGGCCGTGTATGGGGCAGATACTGTATGTCTTGGTCTTAGGCCTACTTGTGCTGTTTCAGAACATCGGTTATGTTAATGAGGAGACAGCAATGGACGTATGTACAGTAGCGTTTGATCGTTTTAGGATGATTTATTGGGCGTTGTTTCTAGCGTCGTTCTCACGTTTTGCATTAACTGAATGCTGATCAAAGGACGGTGCAATAGTATGTTACTAGCAATGAAGTGGATGTTTCAAAACGCGATGCGTTTCAAAGGATTACAAAGGATTACAAAGGCAAAGCATGCCGACAGGAGACCTTTTGATCCATATCTAGGTCGGATGCAAAAAAAAAAAAAAAAAAAAAAAAAAAATCATATTAATAATAAATTAAAACAATAACAATGTAAATAACAATTAAAATACATAAATAAATGCATTGGTATAGTTGAATAACAAACAGACAGACAAATTATAACAAAACAAAAACAAATAATATAACATAAATTATAATAATTACAGCATCTTACTTAGGTATTTATCTAAATGATTCTTAAAGCTTCGAACTGAACTACATTGCACTACCTGTGTAGGAAGTTTATTCCATTCATTAACTACACGGTTGGCAAAGTTGTTTCTACCTACTTCCAAATTGAATCTATTTCCGGACAGTTTGAGACCATTGTTTCTTGTGTGATTCTCATTCAATGTGAAAATTTTGTCACTTTTGATGTTGTCAATTCCCTTTAAAATCTTAAAGACCTGTATCAAGTCACCTCTGAGTCTACGCTTTTTTAGGGAAAACAGATTCATGTGGTTAAGTCGATTTTCGTATGATTTATTTTTGATATTTGGAATCAGTTTTGTGGCTCGCCGTTGTACTTTTTCCAGTCTGTCAATGTCTTTAATGAGATTCGGTGACCATACGGAAACAGCATATTCCAAATGTGGACGAACTAACGATTTATATAGTTTCTAGTTCGTGAGACTCCTGAATACACACACATACATAAATGCATACATACATACATACATACATACATGCATGCATACATAAATACAATACATGCATACATAAATACTATACATGCATACATACTGTACATACATACATACATACATATATACATACATAAAAACTAACAAAAACAAACAAGCAAACTAATGAACTAACCAACTAACCAACCAACCAACCAACTAACAAAAACAGACACAAAATTGACCAAAAGCAACATTTCGCCCCCAGATTCCCACCAGGGAACGGACTAGACGTGCGAGTACACTGTATATTCCACCACTTCTAGTCCCACCATCTTCTCTACTGACAACACGAAGAGGAGACTTAGCAGATTAAAAGATTATATTAAGTGAACCTTTCTGCCACCTCTTTTTATTCGCCTAAGCACCTCCTTTTCCGGCGAAGAAGACGTCACAGAACTCCGGACACTCTCGAGGTCGACAGGAACCTTCTTCAAGAGGCGTCCGGCAACCAAGTACCTTGTCGTGTCTTCCTCGAAGCACAATGGCCGGAGGTCGACAGCGACTGACCACGTCAGCTTTTAAATAAAACCACCAGACGGGAGGAGGAGGAGGAGGAGGAGGCGGGGGGAGGGGGGAGGGAGGGTGCAGTAGACACCTTACCAGGACACAGTGACCGTAAAAGATGAGATCATATTTATGTTACGTTGTTCTTCTTGAAATAAGAGTCCGGTTTTCCTCTCAGGGGGTCTTGTTCTCTCGCGGCCACAGAAGCGAACCGTCGTATTGTTTATGAGGTCGTACGATTTCATTGGGATACTTGAACTGCCATATGAATATACAGACATATGAATACCTCTTATATATATGCATGAGTCTATTGTATATGGTAATAGCTACGCAAACACTAAAGTATGCGTTGACTTTATGTATACATATGTAGATATACATTGCATGTAGGTATCTATGAATATATACTCATAATACATAAGTTCGCATATACTCATGTTCACACACACACACATACACATATTTATACATATACATATACATATATACATATACATATACAATATACATATACATATGTATGTATATATATATACATATACATATATATATATACATATGTATATATGTATATATGTATGTATATGTATATATGTATGTATATGTATATATGTATGTATATGTATATATGTGTATATGTATATATATATATATGTATATGTATATATGTATTTATATATGTATATATGTATATAAATATATTTTTATGTATGTATATATATGTATATATATATATATGAGAGACTGTCTAAACCATTCATCATATATATATATGTATATATATATATGTATATGTATACATATATATATTTATATATATACATATATATATATATATATATATATACTAGACCACCCGTGACCCGTTGAGTCAAATAAAATCTTAAATGATACGTTGTTAATAAGATAGTCAATAAAATCTTTATTAAGACAATGCTGTTATATTCACAACATTCTTTGTACAATTTGAATGATTTAAAAGCATTTTAATATTTTCCTTTTGCTTAACTCTACTCAGCGCAACATACAATTGTCCATGCTGAAATACAGGTTTGTCTAGAACTCTAGATAAACTAAAACTTTCTGAAAAGTCTGTCCTTGAGACTTATGAATGGTCATGGCAAACGTTGATTGAGCTGGAAACTGAATTCTTGCAAATGGAATATTGTCTCCTTCAGATAAAACAATTTTCAATCTTGGAATTAGAAGATCGTGACGTCATGTCGTTGCTTGGAACACTACGCATCATATGATTTATATGGTTCGTAATATTTTAATAAACTCATTATGCCTCATAGAAGCTAATTCAGGAGTTGGCTATACTTTTAAATACTGAATATGAAAATTTTAAATATTAATGGTCAGAAAATATGTAATCGGAAAATTGTGACGTCATGTCGTCGTTGCTTGGAACACTACGCATCATATGATTTATACGGTTCGTAATATTCTAATAAACTCATTATGCCTCATAGAAGCTAATTCAGGAGTTGGCTATACTTTTGAATACTGAATATGATTTTTTTAAATATTAATGGTCAGAAAATATGTAATCGGAAAATTGTGACGTCATGTCGTTGCTTGGAACACTACGCATCATATGATTTATACGGTTCGTAATATCTTAATAAACTCATTATGCCTCATAGAAGCTAATTCAGGAGTTGGCTATACTTTTAAATACTGAATATATAAATTTTAAATATCAATGGTCAGAAAATATGTAATCGGAAAATTGGAAATTCAAAAATTGGCAAATTGGAAAATTAGCAGTTGTATCGTCTCGCGCTCAGCGCTGGGGTTCCTTGGGACCCACAGAGCGGATGTCGTGACGTCATGTCTCTTCTTCTGATTGGCTGGTCCTCAGTCGTGACGTCATGTCTCTTCTTCTGATTGGCTGGTCCTCAGTCGTGACGTCATATATCTTTTTCTGATCTCTTCTTTTGATTGGCTGGTCCTCAGTCGTGACGTCATATCTCTTCTTCTGACTGGCTGGTCCTCAGTCGTGACGTTATATCTCTTCTGATTGGCTGGTGACGGTTTCAACCCAGCAAGATAACAAACAAGATGATCAAAATGTTATAAGTATATAGATATATATATATATATATGTATAATATACATATATATAAATGTATATATGCCTATATCTAAATGTATATATACATATATAAAAATGTACACACACACACACACACACACACACACACCCACACACACATATATGTATATATATATATATATATGTATATATATACATATATATACACATATATACGTATGTATCTATACATATGTATATGAATTCACATATGGACCAAAGAAACAATTACTCCTAAAAGGTGGTGGTGAGTCAAAGTACACACCCACTTCGTATTCATTAAAACCCATTTATCGTCCCTCACATCACTGCACCACGTAGGTGAAGAATCATCTCTCTATCCCCGCTATACTCCTTGGGTCAAAGACAATGCAGCGAGACACAGCGTTTCCATAGCAGGGTTCAGCAGGAGAAGCCGGTTCCCCCTCCCCCTTACATGTTACAATAGAACACAATTTAGTACTGGAGTGCCACTCCGCTACCACTTCACCGGAGTGATCACATCACCACAGTCAAGTGAGATCAATCTCAACACCTTAATCCACGTGAGAAGTCTTCCCAACTTGACGACAATCTTGGTTCGCCAGCCGGCGCCAGTATACTTGAGTTGGGAGCGGCGGCACAGAGGTTCAAACGATCTATTACTACCATAGTCCCATCGTTCACGCGCGCATTACAGATAAGATCTTCACTTAAGCCCCGAACCATAACTTTGTTCCTCTTGGACGCAAAGCTTTTCAGTCGATGGGCTCGCTGTGTTGAGTCTGTTGTGGCAAGCGTCCCGATGTTCTGTTCAAAATAAAGGAATTTTTATGCGTGAAAGGGGTTTTTTGTTGATCTGAAGCCTACTTGATCAACAATTTCACTCTAAGTCTTATACACCACCATGTTTTATCTTAATCTCACTTTATCCTTTTGATTTATAGTTTTATCTTATTTAATTTTTATTCACTTTAGTTTAGTTTACTTTTTTCTATTTAATCTTATCTTATTTCATTCTATTTTACTTTCATTTTATCCTATTTTATATTATTTTATTTTGGTGTGATTCATTTCATCTAATTTAATTTTCTTTTGTTTTGTTATATTTCATTTGATCGAATTATATTTGATTTCATCACTGTTTCATTATCTCCTTTTTTTCTTTAGTTCCATTTCATCTGAATGTACATGTTATAGTATATTACATTCTAGATTATTCAGTCACTTGGTTTGAAGTCCTGACGTCAATGTCTGTCAGCCACTACCCAACCTCTCCAAGGTCACATGGCATAAGTTTCTTTCCTCGTTCTTGTTTTGTGCATCATTATTTTGTATACATACTTGTTCCTCCACTCACTGCATCTATCTGCAAAAGAGGACCATAGTTAGTTGGTTGCAATATGCAGATCTCTCTGCCCTTTTGCTCGTATTTTCTTCGATAGTGAGCTATAGTTTAATCTATTGTATTTTATTAAATTACGTTCTATCTTATTCCATTCTATTATATCATATTTTATCCTATTCTATTCCAGTCGAATCCAGTCTAGTCTATTCTAGTCTAGTCTAGTCTAGTCTAATCTAGTCTCGTCTCGTCTCGTCTCGTCTCGTCTCGTCTCGTCTCGTCTCGTCTCGTCTAGATAACATATCTGGAAAAGAAACCGGATTGTGTCAACGTCCCGGTCGGGTTGTGTAGGGATTTTGTTCTGTTAAATTCAGACATAACATAAGAATGAAGAAGACTGCAAGAGACCATAAGGCCTACATTAGGCAGCTCCGTATCCATCACCACCTGTCATCCCCATCCATAAAGTTGTCTAATCGCTTCTTAAAACAACTGATAGTTTCAGCGCTTACTACATGGTTACTAAGTTTATTCCATTCGTCGACCACCCTATTAGTAAACCAATTCTTGCCTATTTCCTTTTTAAATCTAAATTTGTCCAGTTTATAACCATTACTGTGAGTCCTGCCCTGTTGTTTTAATATGATGACCTTGTTTGTATCACCCTTGTTAAAGCCTTTGATCCACTTGAACACCTCTATTAGATCACCCCGCACTCTGCGTCTTTCCAGAGAGTGTAAGTTAAGGTGCCTAGGCCTCTCTTCGTAAGGTAAGGACGGTTTTATTCAGATCGGAAAAAAACTTTTGTCTGGGAAAGACCTCGAGCTTCACCCATCATCGTTCCTTCGTGAGGATTTGCTTAATTTCACAGAAC
>NC_134780.1:3571394-3618894 GCF_046742065.1 Oratosquilla oratoria | reverse complement strand
GAGTAGAGAGTGGAGGAAAATTACGTAGACCGACCGGTGGATAGACATAAGTAGACTGAAGTGGATTCCAGCTAGCTGCCCATAGAACCCGTTCAACTAAATATGTATATTAATCGTTCAGTGAATAATCATTGACGAATCAATTTTAGATTTAGTAGCACATGTAAATAAAGGTTTATCTAGGAATTCACAAAACCGAATTAGTAATTAGAGATGATCTTAACACCTTGAATTTAGGAATTATTTTCTCAGGTTAATAAAATCGCATGACAACAATTAGAGAAACGTTCATGGATTGTGTGAGGTCTTGAGTGAGCTCGTGACGTCACGTCGTCAGTAGTGTGTTTGGCTGGGGAGGGTGGAGGGAGGGATTGGCATCAGAAAGTATTACGTGTAAATAGGACGAGAAGATAAAGTGGAGAGATACGAGATGTGGAGGCGAGTGAAAGGAAGTGGAGTGAGGAAACGGATGAGAATGGATGCAAGCGAAAGAAGGTGGAGTAAGACATCGTGAGGCTGGAGGTACAGAAGACAAGAGTGGAACAACGAAGAATGGAAAGTGGGAAATGAATGTGGAAGGGAAGTGTGAATGATAGAGTGGAAACACGAGTAATTGAAAGAAGTAGAGGATGAAAGTGAAGGATAGATATATGGAGGAAGGTGGAAGAATGAGACACAAGAAGTGGAGCTGAAAGTGAACGAAAGAAGAGTGGAAAGATAGGTGGATGAGAAAAAGTGGAAAATCGAAATTTAGGCTGGTGGAGTGGAATGGTGATACGGGAAATGGAAAAGGAAAGAGGGTGGATAGAGATAGATGGGAACTTAAAGAGAAGACAGGTCATGTGGAGGTGCAAGTGGAAGGATATGGAGAAGAGAAATGGATAAAGGAAGTCGGGTGGATGGAAGAAATGGAGGTCGGAAAGGTGGAGTGGTAAGACAGGTGGAGGGAGGTGGAGTGGGACTCCAGACGAACTAAGTGGATTAGCGAGTGGTGGACGTGATGGTCATGGATAAGCTGACCTCTGCGAACTGCGCATGCGCGAGCGCCTAGCCTTTTCTTCTTCTCTCCACGCATGCGCGGGACCTCTTTGATCCTTTTCCGCGCAGCCATGTGGATCGTCATACATGGATAGTCTATCCTCCCGTGGATAGGTGGATCCCGTAGGCGTCATCCATGGATAATGTGCTTTTCCCTCGGTTCACTACCCTGACCTCGACCCAACCCGACCTCTACTTTTCTCGATGAAGAGGATCCTTCACAAACTTTCTTCTGGCTGACAGCAGGAGGGGATTTTATTCAATTGTAAGAAAGACCTCGTCCTTGTGCTTAACATTTTACTGAAATCTACGCTGTCAGGATATTTTATTCAGCAAAGGGAAACTCCTTCCGCAAGTTTAAAGGAGACGTCTAGCAAAGACGACGAGACGAAGATCAAAGCAGACACAGTTTAAAGCCTCTTTGCCAGGCAGAAACTAACCCCGCGTTGAAATAAATTCGCGTGTCGAGAGTTCCTAAACGTTAGACATCACGAAGGGTTAACTTGATCTCAAAATAGGCTTAATTAATCCTTTAATGAGGACAATGTACCTCTATAACAAGGCAAGGGTCTTAAAAAGAAAATAGAAAATAAGTTGTCCATTGAAAAGTCAAGTGCTTCGTACAATCCGAATGTGTTAGAACTGATTACATTACTGATATATCTGTTACTAACAACCGCATACACCCAATCACTATATATCCTTTCGCTAATATTCACAGCACAAGGGAGCCCCCCCACCCCCACACCCCCACCCCCACACACCCCACACCCCCACCACCCCCACCCCCACACACCCCACACACCCCACACCCCCACACACCCCACACCCCCACACACCCCACACCCCCACACACCCCACACCCCCACACACCCCACACCCCCACACACCCACCCCCACCCCCCCACACCCCCCCACCCCCACACACCCCACACCCCCACACACCCCACACCCCCACACCCCAAGCAACAAAAACGTAGAATTTGTCTTTACGAATCCACTGAGTGGATGAGAAAACGGATGACGTTTCATAAATAGCACACATGGGCAGAAGTATTTGAGTGAAAATAGCATATTTTTAAAGAATGGTAAGTTATATACACACACGCACGTACATACACACGCACACGCATGCACAAACACACACACACACACACACACACACACACACACACACACACACACACACACACACACACACACACACACGCATATACACGACTCGATGGCGCAGTTGTAACGTTCGCGGCCGCCACTACAGCAGTCCATGTTCGAATCCCGCCCAGGGCTGAAATAATTTCAGTATCGATGCTCTTGTGAATCGTTACTCTAACTCTCGTGGGCAGGGAGTTGATTATGTATGTGCGTGTAAGGTCACAGCATTACCCATAAATCAGTCATATACGAGCTCTGAGCTCTCTTCCGGGAGGATAATAGCTGTCGATCACGAGTTGAGCACGTGATCCAAGACCATAGTGAATCACACACACACGCACATACACACACACGCACACACACACACACACACACACACACGTACATACACACACATATACATACACACACATATACATACATACACACACGTACACACACGCACACATACACACACGTATACAAACGCACACACACGTACACACACACGCACACGTACAAACACGCACACATACACACACACACACACGTACACACACACACACACACGTACACACACACACACACACACACACACACACACACACACACACACACACACACACACACACACACACACACACACACACACACACACATTCTATGTTTACATATATGTACATGATTGGGTATAAATTCACGCACACGTATGCTTGCCCATGCACAGGTATGTAGACATATTCATGTTTCCATGTAAGGTCGATCACATCTGTGTTTATATTCGTGTAGAGATAAGACAAGTTGCCTGCGCATAGAGAGAGAGATACAAGAGTGTATAAAGTTAGTTACACGAAGATAGCCCCTTCTTCCCCTTCTTCCCTCCGCCACACACACACACACATAACCGGACATTGTGGATAGTACTCTTTTCTTTCTTTCTTTCTGTCTCTTTCTTTCTTTCTCTTTCTTTCTTTTTCTTTCTTTCTCTATTTCTCTATTTCTCTCTTTCTCTCTTTCTCTCTTTCTCTCTTTCTCTCTTTCTCTCTTTCTCTTTCTTTCTTTCTTTTTCAAAGCCAGGAAGTAAACGAGCGAGCAAGAGGTTTTGGCGAACGGTTGAGAGCAGCACCACCAACTCACATTATGCCACAACGGGGAAAACCGACATAAAAAAAGACATAAAAGCGTTCTAGAACCACAGCACTTTGTCCTTCGAGGAGGCGACAGGAATTCCTACGAACATTATCGGTCTCAGGCACTCCAGGCCCGCGGGGGGACGCGCGTCGGGCGGCGCGCACGCGCACGCGCACTCGGATCTTTTCTTCGTCCCTGGAGGATCATAAACAAGTTATCCTTCCGAGTGGACAGAGACGGGGACACTGGTGCATGACGCATCTCCCCCCTTGTCCTAACCTTGTCTTTTACATTTCGTTATCTTGTCAGCGACAACATTCCTCGCATGCGCAGAAGAAAGGATACACGACCCCGCGCATGCGCATGCGTACATTTGCCATGTGGAGATGCGTCCTGACCAGGGAACAACCACGTCATGGGCGAAGGAGGATTCGAACCTTGGGAGGAACCTTAGGCTTGATCCTCCGGTGGCCACGGGTGGGTTCCTGGTCCGTTAAAGAATTGAAAGACAGAGTGACTAGTTGTGACTGCAAGGAAGAAAAGACAGTTTCATCTAATACACTAGAATAAATAAATCGTTTACATATTAGTCTCTTACTTACTATTATTCATTTGCTTACTCTCGCTTTCAAAATATCTAAAATTCTAAAATCTCAAGTATTAGAAACAAGGAATTCCGAAATCTAGAAGGTTCTGGATAACGGGAGCAGTAAGTGATATTCTGAAATGTGTTTGAAAGCTTTTTGTTCCAAACATTGAGATTTTCCGCATTTGGGAGATTCCGAATAGAAAGAACTATCTGATCTACATCCGAAAGCATCCAACGTGTAGCCTAGGAGAGTTTTCACACAATCATTATTTATTGGCAATGTTTTATTAGACTGAGTGACATTTGCTGCGGATTAATGGGGTTTCTATCACCGGGATAAAATGTTTTTACGAACAAAAGAATAAACTGCTACAATGGTCGTAAAGGGTTCTTGGATCGAGATGGACTTGTGATGTGTTTAATCCTTTGACTGCTGAAGTAGAGAAGGGTTTTTTCCCTTCACCTGAATAAATTGCCTGACAGCAACTAGAAGAGTTAATCAGGCTTGTCACAGTCACATTCTGATTTCTCTTTTTTTTTTTTTTTTTTGCACTCAAAAGCTCTTTGTTGTTGAACATCAGTTCACAATCTGTTCATTTCCTAAGGATGGCCCCGACCAAGGCCGAATAAAATCGCTGTCGTCACCCAGAAAAAAGTCTGCAAAGTGTGTCATTGGAGCAAAGGGAGCCCATGAAGACTGCAACAATACCCTCCTGTTCTTTGCCTACAAAGATGAAGCATTCAAAGGATTACAAACTATTACAAAGGCGGAGCATGCCGACAGGAGACCTTTTGGTCCATATCTAGGTCGGATGCGAAAAAAAAATCAATAATAATAATAATAATAAATAAATAAATAAAAACTATAATAATGTAAATATCGCGGACGATTGCGTCCACAGACTTCCTGGCAGTTATGTTGTGAACACCTTCGATACCAAGAGGGAACCACGGAGATGAATGAAATCGCCTGGCGACAGCCACAATAAAGAGAAAGCGTCACACAATACGAAAGGGATCAGTCAAAGTTGAGCACAACTCCATCAAAACAAAGATGATGCTAAAGAGTGTCCTAACGACAGTCAGGATAGAAAAGAAAAGTGTCATTCAGCACGGAAGGTGTTTAGAAATCATCGTTGTATTTTTGTCTTCTAAGAACTGTGCCCAGCAATGTGAGCAACACCAATACAAATTAGGAGTTGATCATATCGGAAGTTCAACCATATTAGTTAAACACAAAAATATCATTTACAATGCCCGAGTTTAATTCTCTGCTGAGAGGTGACCATGGGTGGGGTTGTTATTGTAGGGGATGTATAATCTTAACAAAATGACTATTTTGTTTTAATAACTCCCGTAATTGTTATGGACACCTTGGCAATTACAACACTTAGATGTAATAATAATGAAACTATACCATGCAAGGTATAAGACTAAGAACGTAGATACTTTTATCTCTTTCATATCGCACAACATTAGCAAGAGGAACCACTTTCTTGAAGACTAAAGGAGTTCAAACACTCCAAAATCTCCCTGACGTATTACACAATTCAAATATTCCATTCTCTTTGACACCAGACAACTCTATTCGCCTCAACCGTCAACTGGCGTGATCAAGGGGTTTGTCTTTATGTTGATGTCTTCTATAACATAAGAGTGGAGGAGGCTGCAAGAGACCATAAGGCCACCACTAAGCAGTTCTATGTAAGTTACCACCTATTATCTTCATCTATAAAGTTATATCATCTCCTCTGAGAGTAACCAATAATTTCTAAAGAAAATATAAGTTAATAGTTTGTTTATTTGTTTATTCACTTGTTAGTTAATTACTCTTCTACTGATTAGTTGAATGATTTATTTATGTATTTGCCTATTTTATAATTTTGCTTACACATACATTTATTAGATTATTTATTCATCTATTTATTGTTGCATATATCCAGTTATTTGTTTTTCTACTTGTCTTTTCATCTATTAATTTGTTTATTTATTTAGTCGTTAACTAAGTGATGGAATGATTGACTTTTTCATTTATTCGATTTAGACATTTATTTATTTACCTATTTGTTTATTTATTTATCTATTTACTTTTGGACATATTTATTTATTCATTTATCTACCTATCCGTTAGCTTATATACCTATACACTAGTTTATTTCACAAACTCAGAAGGATTATGTTTTGTAGAGAACAAAGAAGTTGAAGCTGCTGCACATTTACTTATTCATTCATCTACCTATCTGTTAGCTTATATACCTATACACTAGTTTATTTCACAAACTCTGAAGGGTTTTGTTTTGTAGGGAACAAAGGATTTGAAGCAATTTCAGTAAACCCGGAAAAAAGTTTTAAAACGTTTTGCTGCGCTTTACTCGTGTCGTTTGTTGTAGCTGCCGTTAGGCGATCTAAGTCAGCTGGAAGACGCGGAAGGGTTCAAGTTTAGAGTTCATATTCCCCTCGTGCTGCCCAAAACCAGACAATTTTATTCGGCTCTGATATGATCCGCATTATTTAACCCCTACTCATGTAATCCTTGCATTTGCAAGCCTTACCCTTGTAAGCCTTGCTTAACCTCTTTCAATGCGGTGACGGGATCGCCCGCCCTTAGCCTCAGCTAAGTCCTTAGAGTGAGTAACCGTGTTTAAGGGGGCCAAGTAAGCTTTTCCCGTATAGTTCTCACTACGCACCGGGCTGCCTCTCTTGTAATCTTCTGATCTCAATGCGGCAACAGAGGATGCGGAGAGCTTTACAAGGCAAAGAAAGGGTTTTCAGGTCCTTCTGAAGTTTAGAATTATTAATGTACCCGAGGTATGTATACACATCCACACGGGTACATACACAAGCGTATACAGGGTCATACACCAGCGCACAGGCACACATAGGGTAGATAGGCACAGATGTGAATATACAGGAGAGATGGATCCAGAGCAATGACGTGGGAAGTTTGGGACAAGTACGCAAGCGGTCACGCGAATACAGAAATGCATCAACGGATATTAAAAAAAAAAAAAACGCGTACACGCACACGTGCGCACATATATATACTTTCAGACGCACACAGATGCACACACACACACACACACACACACACACACACACACACACACACACACACACACACACACACACACACACACACACACACACACACACACACACACACACACACACACACACACACACACACACACACACACACACACACATGACAGACAACAAGGACACCTGAGTGACCAGACAAACTCCTCAGTGGCACGTCACTCCTTATAATTGGTAGCCATTACACGGTCCGCTCCGATTCCCTCGATGGGAAGGAGGTAGGAAGGGAGAGAGGTAGGGAGGGAGAGAGGGAGGGAGGGAGAGGGGGAGGGAGAGGGAGAAGGAGGAGGAGGGTAATTCATGGAGGAAGGGAGGGTGAACGGACGGGAAGAAAGAGAGGAATGCAAAGGGAATGAAGAAACAAGCAAGTGGGAGAAATGATTGGAAGGAGGGAGACTTGAAAGGATTAGGGAGAGGAAGGGGAGGAGAGGGAGTAAGGAAGAAGAAAGGAAGCATGAAGGAGTAAAGGAGGAGTGAGGGATGGAGGGAGATGGAAAAGGGGAGTGAGGGAGGTAGAGTTGAGGGCAAGAAAAGGAGAAGAAAATTGGGAGGAGATATGTAGGAAGAGGCAATGCGGACAGAGAACTTGAAGAAGAAAAAGGTACGAGAAGAAGATGATGATGGTGATGATGATGGTGATGATGATGATGATGATGATGATGATGATGATGATGATGATGATGATGATGATGATGATGATGATGATGATGATGATGATGTTGATGATGATGTTGATGATGATGATGATGATGTTGATGATGATGTTGATGATGATGTTGATGTTGATGATGATGTTGATGATGTTGATGATGTTGATGATGATGATGATGATGATGATGATGATGATGGTGGTTTAACGTCACACACTCCCCCCCTATCAGGAGGCTTGAACGGTGCCCCTCACAGAGGGCTTTGTAGCATGGAATTTAACAAACCATGCCCTTGGTTCAACTTCACTGGTGGCAGGATTCGAACCGCCTTCACCTCGACCTTCGCCGCAAGTAAGGAGCGAAACAGGAGAAGAGAAATTGTAGAAGAAAGAGAAAGGGAGAGAGGAAAGAAGGAAAAGGGAAGGAATGGGAGTGGAAGAAGGGAGTGAGGGAGTAAGGGGGAGAGTGAATGTAGGAGAGAGAGAAAGAGTAAGGAAAAGATCTTTATCGTTCCGTCACCTACTCCGTCCATTGTCACGGTGACCACCGTTACGCAACAGAAAACGGAGAGCTTGTATTCATACGACGCGACGCAGTCGTGGTGACTAAAAACGGCTTTGTTACTGTGTGACTCCAATTTCTTCTCGATTCTCTTCATTCCAAGGGTGATCCTGGATATGAATAAACAAATAATTAAACAAGTAAATAAAGGTGTAAACGTGTGTTTATTTTGATGTCCATTTTCCACTTGAAATGCTGCCTCTTTTAGTTAATCTAGTAAGAGCGAATTCCAAACAAGTTAAGTCGGCCAGACTATAATTACATTCGCATTACCGAAAAAGCCTTGTTCCACAAGGCTTCCTCTCGGAATCTCCTCTTGAAAAGGTCCACGCAACCCAATACATCATCAGCCGTCACTGCGGTCAAGCGCCCAGACAAAGCAGAGCCGCACTCACCCTTCTGCAGCCCCTGGGAGGGAAGTCATCTCCGACAAGTCCCCAGGAAGACACCCGTCTAGTAAGTGGATAATTACATGTTCACCACACATACACCCACTCCAAACGGTGAAGACACTGAAGGAAATGGCTGAACGAGATTTATGGATTACAAATTCTTTAGGACTGATTCATCCCTCTCGGTCGGCGGGAGAGTTTCTACAAGTCATGACCCAAGGGAGGGGGGAGTCAAAGATGAAGGGGAGTAAAAAAAAACATAATAATAATAATAATAATGATAATAATGATAACAATGATAACAATGATAATAATGATAATAATAATATAATAGAAATAGAAATAAAAAAATCGACCAAAAACAAGGCTAAGACCAAGACCAAGTCTGAGTCTGAGTCTGAGTCTGAGTCTGAGTCTGAGACTGAGTCTGAGACAGTCTGAGACTGAAATTAAAACTAAGATTGAGAAAGAGACTAATACTGGGGCGAGAGGCTGAGACCGAGACTGGAACTGATATTGAAACTATGACTCAGACTCAGAGTGAAGCTGAGAATGAGGTCGAGAGCCGAGTCAGAAACCGAGTCAGGGGCCGAAACCGAACCCGGGACTAATTTGTAGGAACTTATCAGTAACTCGCTTGTAGTTTGTTGCCAATAATACACCACCGCTTTGATCTTTAGGGACAAAATCTCGTCGGGGAAGAAGGAAGGGTGCTCTAGGTGGTAGATAAACGAGACAGGGTAGGAGAAAGAAGGGATGTTATAAGCTAAAATCGATCAGCATTTTTTCTAATCGAAAACTAGTCTCCAGTGATAAAATAATGTCGGGGGGTTTTG
Organism: Oratosquilla oratoria; assembly: GCF_046742065.1. Taxonomy (NCBI): domain Eukaryota; kingdom Metazoa; phylum Arthropoda; class Malacostraca; order Stomatopoda; family Squillidae; genus Oratosquilla; species Oratosquilla oratoria. Next base: position 3,609,464 of record NC_134780.1, on the reverse strand, counting down.
AAAGGAAAATCGATGTGATGGGTAGAAGGGGATCCTGGAAGGTAATCATGGCCGACTCAGTTTATTTCTGTGATGACAATCATGAACCAAAACCGATCGAAGTAAAAACCTGTGACACGAAATATTGTGTTCCCGTTTCTGTTCCAAGCTCTTCCCTCTCCTGAAGATATGAACTCCGATCCAAAGCTCACTCGTCACCTTTTTTAGGTGCAGAAGGGGTCTCCCCCCCCACCTGATTAAAATCTCCTGGAGGCAGATAGAAAGTTAGTAGAGATACAAGAATCGAGGAGGTATTTATCGATGAGAAAGGTCATTCCCTCCTGTGTGAATATAATCGCATGGCGGCAGCTAGGATGAAGTGATAAAGTGTGAAACGCAGTGAGAGAGTTTGTAGAGATTAGCTCGAGATGTTTCCTTCTAGTGATGACGTCATTGCGAATGGGTCGCTAAAGTACGGAAATTTTGCAACGAAATGATAATCACCTACGGTTTTCGGTTGGTAAACATAAACTTTATAGTTGAATGTAGATCATACATTATTGTTATACAGTGTTTAATTCACAAGGTAGTTTCTTTTATTTGGAAATAAGCATCACTCAGGAACAAATATCGTATTTTCAATTACAAAATTCTCAAGTGGTGAAAAGATAAGCGCGGTTATGAGACATTATTTAAGTTGTATCCTGGCACCTGACGCTGGTGGGTAAGCTTGAGTGTCTCAATAACTACAACAACCATGTCAATTAAGAGATGAAAATCTCTCCAGAGCGATCCATAAAGAAATAGGTCATGTTCGGAAGAGGAGACGAAGATCATTTCACACGCACAAAATCACAGGACCCACTGAACTTACACGCGCCTGGTTTTGAACAGAGAAATTCTTCGTACATACACGGGGTCTATACCGTTATATAGACCCGTGTAGACCACTAGAAACTCTGTAAATATATAGAATTTTACCGAATATATCGAATAAAGTAGCACCAAAAATGTATCTCGCCATAACTTGTTTGTTGAGAAAGTGGAAGTGTACTACCATAAACTGTCAGTTAACGATGAACAGTACACTCGATGTTGCTAAGAGCGTTTCTGATGAAATATCATCATTTAAAGGTCCAACCACAGTACCTCGTGTACTTCCTGGTAGTGTCCCATCTAATATGAGCAAACAATGTCTAAGCAGAACCACGTCTGGAACATTAGACAGCCTGGAAAAATGAGTATCTACACGTACAAAGTAAGAATTCTTTCAGAATGAAACTCGTAAGTTTAATAGAAGAGCAAGGGTGTCGTCTACTATAAAAGTACAGGGAAGAAAAGGCCAGATGGAGTAGGATTCTTGATTACTGGAAAGATTTTTGATAACATAAATTCAAAGTGATTTAAACAAATTAAGGCAATGATCTCAAAAGTGGCTGATGAAATTTCATTTAATTGTAAAGTTATGCATATAGGTAAAAATAATACTAAGTATTACTGTAAGTTATTTGGAAAAAAATTAACCAAATTAGAGAATAAAATGAATCCTGGTAGGATTATCAGTAACAAATTTGAAATATTCCTGATTCACAGAAAACAAATAGGATATTTAGTTAGATAGCAATATCTTTTAACGCAGCTATCCTAAACCAATTACATAGATCACTGGTCTATTCAAAGTTGAAATAAACTGTTTCTGTAACGTTCACAAGATTTCATCAAGGATATTGATAGTTTGAAAAAATTGCAGCGAGTCACAAAATTCTTACTAGATACACCAAATTATATCAAGTAAATAATGCGAAAAATGCGTAGAATATTTTAATATGCTCTATAAGAAAATAATAAAAGATAACGGAGACTGAGAAGCGGGACTTAATACAAGCATTCACAATTTTAAGTGGAACTGACAACATAAAAAAAGATAATAATTTTTACACCTAATATCATCAAGAGGAGTAATAACGTCCTCAAACTGTTAGGACATAGATCTAGCTTGGAAACTGGTCGAAACTGTTTTGCCAACCACGACGTCAATGACTCGACGTCAGCGAATAAGATTCAACCAGAAGCAATTAAATGTAATGCAGTTTGAAATTCTAGAATTCACTTAAACACCTGATTTTCTTTCATCAGACTTCGCTATGAACAAAAAGGTCTTCAGTCGGCATACTTTAGTGTTAGATTTAATAGGGAAGGGAAATAATGAAATGTTCTAATCACTTGAGATTTACAAAATATATTATTCTCCTATTAAGGAACTACGAGATACTTGCAAGGTATTCTAAGAGATCTCAACGAGGAATATTTCAAAGTAGGTTTAAAGACGAATGAAAGAAAAAGCAATGTATTTTATTTGTTATTTACATTATTAGTTTTTATTTATTCATTTATTATTATTATGATTTTTTTTTCGCATCCGACTTAGAAATGGACAAAAAGGTCTCCTGTCGGTATGCTCCGCCTTTGTAATCCTTTGTAATAAAGCTAATATAACAGAAGGCATGAATCTTGAAGAAGTTGAAGACTATAATTTTAGACCTGTGTAAAGACGAGCCAAAGACCATGAAAATTGAATAGTAGAAGAAATATATACACATATCTCAACTGGTTAGAAAATTTTTGGTAAATGAAGAACCATCATGAGGGATTAAACCTGTGCGTTTAAATACAAATTTTACAATCAATGTATCGTTCTAGTTATGATCTGTGGGTATGAAACTTAGAAACTGACGAAAACGATGCAGACGAAAATTATATGCAAGGGGCGATGGAGAGATCAACGCTGCGAATTACCCTTTAAGACATAAAGAGGGGAAACTGGGTAAGAGAGTAGACTGAAGCGAAAGATAGAGAGGAAATAATAAATGAGCGGGAGTTGAATATGACATGGAAGGTAACCAAGAAGGAGGAGGGTAGATGAAACAAGTGAGTTGCTGACTGGACGCCACAGGATGACAAAAGTGAAAGAACGAGATCGGAGAGAGACGAGAGAAAGTTTGCAATAGTGACGTGTCAGACATTAGCGTACTCGTGTAAATTGTGGAAGATGCTGGGAGAGGCTATTGTTCAGCACTGTACTTTGAATATCTGATTGCTTGACTGAATGATCCTGCGTTATGTTGATCCAATTTATTCAATTATAGTTGTTTATTTGCTTCTCTGTTTGTGTTTACTTGTTTTTTTCTATTTATGTGTTAATCTATTTTCTATCCTCGTTTTATTTCATTTATTTCTATTTTATCTATTTATCTCTTAACCTGTTATTGAGCAGTTCTTAAGCGTTTTTTAGACATAAGTGTACATATCATTTTTCCTATTCGTATCCACAAGGTCGAAAAAAAAAGTTGTGTTAATCTATTTTCTATCCTCGTTTTATTTAATTTACTTCTATTTTACCTTTTTATCTCTTAACATGTTATTGAGCAGTTCTTAAGCGTTTTTTAGACATAAGTGTACATATCATTTTTCCTATTCGTATCCACAAGGTCGAAAAAAAAGTTGGTGATCAGCAAAGTTTCATAACTGAACTTTATCGACACGGAGCTGATTCATCTTCTTCATAGGCTCGGAGATACCTGGTGACGTAAGAAAGATGGGAGTTGATTTATGGAGTTAAGCGTTGGGAGTCGTGGGTTCTACAGATCACTTAAGAAATTCAGGATGTGGAGGATGCTGTTGGCGTGTAAGGAGGGGATGGAGGTGAAGGTGGTGGGAGGGAGAAGATTAGGAGGTAGGGAGAGAGGGATGGAGGACGGAGGAGGAGGCAATGGCGGTACCTCGCTAAAACAAAACTTCGACTGAGGTTGCTTGATCCACCCGGCAAGGAATATCTTGCATTGTGTGCTCTGTGACCCTTCCACTCTAAATCAGGCGCAATTTGTTGAACATAATTCACTTTATTTTATGGTAATGTCTACAGCTAAGAGTTATGTGCACAAAAACGGCCGTGATTTCCATCTGAATGGATTGAGAAATTGTTCGGAGACGCGTCTTTGTGTGAACGCGTGTCTTAGCAGCTGATGCCATATTCCGGTCACTGGGTTTTAATCTCGACTTCCCTCGTAGCCGTTCACAGCAACGGGCCTCCCCGGTTGCCAAACTTATGCAGACATCGCCATCGATAAAAGGAATTTATTTTTATTGTTATAGTATGTTTTCACAAGGCAAGAGGTCAATAAAAATAAAAAAAATAAAAGGAGGCGAGGTGGCATCATGGACTGGGTGATGGATGCCAGCCCCGCGCGGGAACCTGCCCGGCTCGGACAAGAAAAGGGGACATTGTCTGTGAGCGGGAAACGTCCCGCCATGTTTGCACACCTCGCGTAAACAACAACAACAATATCAACAAAATAAATACTACTACACACATTTATTTGGCCAAAGGCTAATTAGCGGAGGAAGCCCCTCAGAACAAGTTTTGTAACGATGAAAATAAGGAGAATCCCAACCCCACACTTCCTTCAATATGTCACAGGTACATATTCAAATGCAATCCAGTACAGCACTTCGGACCTAAACCAGTCTAGTTTAAATGGTTCCTCTTTCCTACAACTTAAAAACAAGAGAAAAACGTATAAATGTTTATTGTGAGTTACTGTTTTCTCTCCTTTTCTTCATAATTATACTTCATTTGTATGTATGAACCCCTGACTTTTATCTTCAACTAATATATATATATACATACATATATACACACACATATGTATACATATATATATATATATATATATATATATATATATATATATATATATGTATATATATATGTATATACATATACTAATTCATTTAACCACTTTTTCCACCTCCTTGTTCAAGGTCAGCCACAAGCTTACTTGTGCGGATGATGCATATCTCAGAATCATGCTCGTACATTGACCTTTTCGCGTTTTCACATGAAGTAGAAAACAATATTCAGCTCAGGGAACCCCGACGTTCTTTGAGGACTGGGCGCGCTCTGCAATTTATAGTAAACAAGAACAAGACGACGGTGTGGTGAGCTTTTACACACACACACACACACACACACACACACACACACACACACACACACACACACACACACACACACACACACACACACGCACACACGGTTGGTAAAGTCCCTGACTGTCAGTATGGCGGTACCGGCGGTACCTGGTTCGAATCCTGCCCAGGGCTGAAATTATGTCAGTGTCGCTATGCTTTGAATCGTTACTCCAACTCTCGTGGGCAGGGAGTGGGGGGAGGGTGCGTGTAAGGTCATAGTATTACCCATAGATCGGTCATACGAGCTCTGGGCTCTCTTCCGGGAGGGAAATAGCTGTCGATCACGAGTCCAACACGTGATCCAAAGACCAAGGTGAAACACACATACACACACACACACACACACACACACACACACACACACACACACACACACACACACACACACACACACATACACACACACACACATACACACACATACACACACACATACACACACACATACACACACACACACACACACACACAAACACACACACACACACACACACACACACACACACACACGCACACAAACAAACGCACAATCAAGGAAAAACAGGCACAAATACACACATATTGATCAGATGAATGATGTGACTATGAAAGGTCAGTTCCAGAGAAATGGCTCATTTCCAGTGAAAATAAAGTTTAATTTTCTGTTAAATATAACAATGAAGAACGCAATGACTCAGTGGGTAAAGCAGGCGACTCGGATCAGAAGAGATACCATTCTTACTTTCCAAAGATCCGGACATCACCTTCTCTTTGATAGACCTTCGACTTACAGCAAAATGAATTGACAAGTCTTGGAAGTCAGAAGGAAAAGATAAGTTTAAATCATTAGATTTAGGAAAGACAGAACAAAGGACAAAGGACAAATGTACAAAGGCACATGAACCTACAAAAGAAACCAAGTTCAAAAATGCAATAAGGACAGATTTTTTTTTTTTTTTTTTCATTCAGAGCGTGAAAATTTTTGTTTTGAAAGAGACAGGAGGGTGATTTAGCACCGGAAGCATTCGAAGAATACCAAAATTAGTCTTTGTTAATTTAGTTGCTATACTAACGGCCATGTTGGAAATAGATTATCAATTTATGGTAAGCGAGGCTGATATTTTGTAGTTAGTGGAGACTTACAACTGGGGAATAACAGATATATCATCTGGAGGAGACAAAGAAGACAAAATGGGTGGTGGAGTGATGATTTTTATGAGAAATGATATAATGATGAAAGAAGCAACTGTAACTGAGGGAAGAGTTGAAGCAAACAATCTGAAAATTTGAACCAATGAATCAAATACAAGAAACTTTATTGTTGCATCCACTCCGCCCAAGACAAGAGCTTGGAATGAAAATATAAGTTTCATTGGACAGAAATCTATAAATGATCAAACAAGTCTTTGTGGGGGGGGGGGAGGTGCAGATCGCCGCAAGAATCCCCGTCTCGTCCCAAATCTGCTGAATGAGATGGGATGACACAACCTCGAACAAAGACTTCTGAAGTCCGACACCGCAACTTGAGGAAGTTCAGACGAGGCTCCGTTACTGTGTGATGCTGCGCATGACGTCTTGCGAGGAATCTGTACATAACGAAAAAGAGAGCAAGAATGCTGCTTTCAGAACTTACTGGAGACGATTCATACAAGACCCTTTAGATAGGGTGCTTCACCCCCCCCGCCCTCCTTCAGAGCCTCTCCTCATATCCCCCCCCCCCCCCGTGATTGGTATGTGGCACAAGAACAGAACATACGGAAATTGCCCGAAGAAAGACGTGTATCGATTTATGGTAGTAAGAAAGTCTGACTGCGTTCTTACTAGCTTACGGAAGAGCAAAAGGATGGGATGGGGACGAATGTACCTTAGGGGAAGTTAGTACAATACGAGTAGTTACCACTTATATGCAATAAGTAGACAAACACACAAATAAATAGATAACAGTAGATTTACATCAGTTGTAGATACAAATACATTGCAATGGATCTACAGACCTTTTATGCGAAAAGTGCTGCTGTAGTTCGACATCAAAATACAGAAAATATGATGATCGAGAAAATGGTACAGCATGGCGATACATCCTCACTCAACCTGTTTATAGCATAGTACATTGAGGAGATTTTCGGCAAGTTGATTTCGGGAGGATAAGGGGAATATTTGAATCATCTTAGATGTGCGGACGGCATTATTCTAATTTCAGAAGCAGCGGAAGTCTTGCAAGATATTGTGCGTAATTTGAACAAAGAAAGCCTTAGAGTAGGTTTGAAAATGAATTTGATAAAAAACAAAGGAATGTCCAGCTCAAAAGCTCAAAATAGAAATATCATGATCGACGACGAAAATCTTGAGGTTGAAGAGCAAAATTACTTAAGCCAGATAGTGAGACTGACTAGACATTATAAGAACGAAATAGAAAAGCGAATCACATTTAGTTGTATTTTTTTGTTTTACTTATTTATTTATTTATTATTTGTTTTATTTTATTTTCTTATTCTATTTTTCATTTATTTTTCATTTTCTATTTATTTATTTATTTATTTATCTTTATTTTTATTTATTTATTTATCTATTTTTTAGAAAAAAGCATTAAGTCGGGGAAGATGCTAGGATAGAGCAGCACGATCTTAATAAATTGTTTACAAGGTCAGAGAAATGGCGAGTGAACTTCAACGTCTCGGAAGTGCAGTATGCTAAACGTAGAACTACACAACCCAGCTAACAGGTATACTTTACAAAACGTCATACTAAAGAAAACAGAATGTGAAAATGACTAAGGAGTGCTAGTGAGTCCTGACCTGTAATCCAGGGAACAGGACATGAGTGCCAGGGGTAGGATTTAGCGCTAGAACGGTTATAAACAAAAGTGAAAAGGTAATCATTAAAATCTTTCTGGCGATAATTAGACCCATCCTTGACTGTGCGGTACAGTTTTGGTCTCTGTCTTATAGAATCGATATTAATTCACTAGAATCAGTACAATGATACAATGGCTTAGAAATTATCCATAAGAAGATAGGATTAGGCATCTTAACTTAGACTTTCTGGAAAGGGGTAGAGCGCCGGGTGATCAAAAAGAGGTATTCGAATGGGTCAAGGGCTTTAACAAGGGTGATTCAGGCAAAGTCATCATATTAAGACAGAAGGGCATTCTTCTTAGTAATGGATCTAAATTGGACAAATTTAGATTTGAGAAGGAAATAGGCAATAATTGCTTTGCCAATAGATTGAATAACGAATGGAATAGATTAAAATACCATTTAGTGGGCGCTGAAATTATTGGTTGTTTTCGGAGAAAGTTCGATAACTTTAAATATAGGAATGATAGGTAGTCTTATGATCTATTTCAGTCTCCTCTATTCTTATGTTCTTATGGTTTGTTTGTTTTTTTAATGTAGGAGGAAGGACTAAAATCCAAAACTTCCTAGCCGCTTCTGCCCCATGTTTGCGGTGGTTATGACCAGCGGTGGTTATGACCAGCGGTGGATATGATCAGCAAAGGAGTCTTCTGAATGTCTGTGAGAATAAACATAAAACATGAAAAGTATTTGAAAAACGTGATGTATTTTGAGACCATTAAGAAAAGTAGTTCTCCATACTGATGCACTAATTCACAAAGAAGGCGTAGAAAACGAAACGGTAGAATCAGACAATATCAACATAGTTTATAGATGTTTCACGAATTGAATTACAGACGAGATCTCACGAATATAGTTTTTTTCCTGTATTATTGTGTCACGTAAATGCAGTTAATGAAATACAGATATACGGTATACACATGCAAACACACAAGCACACACACACACACACACACACACACACACACACACACACACACACACACACACACGCAAACACACACACACGCAAACACACACACACACACACACACACACACACACACACACACACACACACACACACACACACACGCATACATACATACATACATACATACATACATACAGTACATGAACACATTCTCCCACACACTCTTACACATGTGAAAACTGGAAACTTCATCTGGAATCACAGGCAGGTTTGGAAGCTTTTCGTTGTATTCTTACTTTTGACATATAATATGAATTTTCTTCTTGTTCTTGTTTAATGAAGACATTATAGTGACAGAAATGTTATAACTCCACAGTCATACTTTAACTGCTCAGCATTACACACAGCAAGATAATTAAAACTATGACTCACTAAGACCAGCTCCGATAGAAGAGTATTAGTTTCCGTGTTACCCACTGGTGTTTAGGATTGGCCACCATCCGTCCAGAGCTGAGGGGGGCCCGGTCCTGGGCTCGGAGCCTAACGGAGCGAGGAGGGGTTTGAAGATTGTCATTCCAGTGTGTAGAGTTAACTCTTGTCCGTAGATCGCGGCATTTTATATTCCTTTTGCTTTTAGGTGGTACATCCAGCGGTGCTTCATTCCCTCGGTAGCAATGGCTTCGTAGTCTCTCTTGATTGATTCTTCCCCTTTTACAAATTTACCTTCTTCTTCTTCATCTTCATCTTCATCTTCATCTTCATCTTCATCTTCTTCTTCAGATTCTTCTTCTTCTTCTTCTTCTTCTTCTTCTTCTTCTTGTCCTCGTCTTCCTTGTCGTCCTCCTTGTCCTCGTCCTCCTCCTTGTCGTCCTCCTTGTCCTCGTCCTCGTCCTCCTCCTTGTCCTCCTCATTGTCCTCCTTGTCCTCCTTGTCCCCCTTGTCCTCGTCCTCCTTGTCGTCCTCCTTGTCGTCCTCCTTGTCCTCCTTGTCCTTGTCCTCTTTGTCCTCCTGCTCCTTCTCTTCCTCGTCCTCCTTGTCCTCCTAGTCCTCCTCCTTGTCCTCCTTGTCCTCCTCCTTGTCCTTGTCCTCCTTGTCCTTGTCCTCCTTGTCCTTATCCTCCTTGTCCTTGTCCTCCTTGTCCTTGTCCTTGTCCTTGTCCTCCTCCTTCTCCTCCTTGTCCTCCTCCTCCTCCTTCTCCTTGTCCTTGTCCTCCTCCTCCTTGTCCTTGTTTTTATTGTTCTTGTCCTTCTTGTCCCGCTTGTCCTTATCCTTGTCCTTCTTGTCATTGTCCTTTCTGTCCTTGTCTTTCTTGTCCATCTTGTCCTTATCCTTATCCTACTTGTCCTTGTCCTTCTTGTCATTGTCCTTCTTGTCCTTGTCCTTGTCCTTGTCCTCCTCCTTCTCCTCCTTGTCCTCCTCCTAGTCCTCCTCTTCCTCCTTGTCCTTCTCCTCCACCTCCTCCTACGCCTCCTCTTCGTCCTTGTCCTTCTCCTCCTCCTCCTTGTCCTTCTCCTCCTCCTCCTTGTCCTTCTCCTCCTCCTTGTCCTTCTCCTCCTCCTCCTTGTCCTTCTCCTCCTCCTCCTTGTCCTTCTCCTCCTCCTCCTCCTCGTCCTCTTCTTCTCCTCCTTCTCGTTCTCCTCCTCCTCCTTGTCCTTTTCTTCCTCCTCCTTGTCCTTCTCTTCCTCCTTCTTCTTCTTCTTGCTACTCCAAGATTATATTTGATCATTTTCTACCGTAGTCCATCGGTAGAATAACTGGATTTTTTTTCTCTATTCTGGATAACGCCGGTAGCTCTTCGGCTCTCCGTCGATCTATTCCACTCATCTCTTTGGCACTTCCTTGCTGGCGAGATGGCTGTACTCTATCTTCGCTTAATCTGTTCATCACTGGGTGCCATTTTCTTACTTCTTCCTCCTCTTGCGGCCGGAAACTTCCTCAACTCTGGGCCCACGCTCAGCATCCAAGGATCAAACTAACAAACCCAGGAGGTTGTCTGAATGAGAGTTTCTGTTGACAACCAGAATGTACTATATAAAGGCCTCAGTCCCCTTATGAATGGGGTGGCTGGATCAAAGCAGACTTCGAGGAAGAACAATACAGGAAAAGAGAACCCACAGCCTCCGTGTTTCAACCCGAGACGCAGGGGAACATGGTGGCGAAAGTCTTGTCCCCCCACCCCCTTCCACAGAGTGCGCTACCCAAAATGTAATAATTATGTTCGCAGCTGGAGCCTAAAAGGCGAACACTCAAATGTGTCCATGATGATCGAATATGCAATTGATGGCCTAATGTCCAATTGATGGCCTAATGTGCAACTGATGACCCGATAGACGCCACGACAGTCCGACCAACTTCTGCCACTGAGAGAGAGAGAGAGGGAGAGAGAGAGAGAGAGGGAGAGAGAGAGAGAGAGAAGGAGAGGGAGAGAGAGAAGGAGAGGGAGAGAGAGAAGGAGAGGGAGAGAGAGAAGGACAGGGAGAGATAGAGAGTGAGAGTGAAGTAGAGAGAGACAGAGGGGGTTTTCCTGTTCGGCCATTTAGCAGTGTCTCTTCGACAAGACTTCCTTCTCAGCTGCTGTCATTTGTGCAATGTCAGCGGCAGACGAAAAAAAAAATCCACTTTAAGGAAATCAGCTGATATCCTTTAAATTTCAGTAGTCTATCTTCAACTGAATAAAATCTGCTGGCAGCAGCTGTATATATATATATATGTATAATATATGAATATATGTATAATATATGTATATATATATATATATATACAGTTTATACACAGATATGACAGAATTGAAAAGACACCAAGAAAAATGCATTTCTGCTTTATAATGCTTAATGTTATTCAAATTTACCTTATATGTTATATTCACCTAGATTTATGCTTCAGATTACATACAAGACTATTCAAGCACACTACGAACCAAAGGAGCAGTAGACATATCTGAATTTCAGCGAGGTTGTATTGTGGATCAATATGAACGTGGACTTAGTCAATGCAAAATATCTGAAATTTTGTCAAAACCCCTTTCTACTGTTAATAGATAAAATCACACAATTCACCAGAGAGGGCAAGAAGGACACAAAACCTCATTCAGGTCGTCCCGGGCCCTCAGAAAGAACCTTGCGTCTTGTCAAAAGAAATGTCCAAGAAGATCCACGTTCCAAGGCCTCTGACATAGCAACACAAGCTGATGTCGGTCCCAGAACAGCTGTAAGGTATCTTCATAAGCTGGGTATACTATGGCAGAGCTGTAAGAAGGAAACCACTCCTTCGTCCAGCCAATGTCAAGTGCAGAAATGATTGGGCTGTTGAGATAGTGGAGATGGTGGAGATGGTTGAGATGGTGGAGAGATGGTTGAGAGGGTGAAGAGATCTTGAGATGGTGGAGAGACCTGTGGCCTTTTGGAGCACTGTCATTTTCTCTGACGAGTCACGATTCGCATTATTTTCTGACAGTGGAAGAGTGTGGGTCTGGAGACTCTGTAGTCAAGAGTTTGACCTCAAAAGACTGTAGCCAACAGTGAAACATGGGGGCATTTCAATAATGTTGTGGGGTGCAATTTGGAGTGATGGTCGATCAGAGCTTGTGGAGTGTCAAGGAAACATCAATTCAGGCAAATATGTTTCTATATTAAAGGAATGACTCATTCCAATATTCTCCAGTGGTAGAATGAGTAAAAATGTCTTCCTATTTATGGAAGATGGAGCTCCTTGTCACACTGCTCAAGCAACACAAAACTGGTTGAGCCAAAATGGGATCAGGAAAATTCCATGGCCAAGTCAGTCCCCGGATATGAACCCTATTGAACACCTCTGGGGCATATTAGACCGACAACTTCGCAAAAAGAACAGGAAGCCATCTTCAAAGCCCGAACTCTTAGAATTACTACGAGAAACATGGCAAGAAATCCCTCAAGATGATATTCGTGAACTAATCACTAGCATGCCTAGAAGGGTCCTCGCATTGAAAAAAGCAAAGGGGATGTCAACCAAGTATTAGTTATTTACATTGTGACCATTTATAAGCACTTTAATTGTATCAATTGCTTGCTTGATAAATCAAACGATTTCTCTTGGTGTCTATTCAATTCTGTCATGTTTGTGTGTATATATGTATATATATATATATATGTATATATATATATATATATATATATATATGTGTGTGTGTGTGTGTGTGTGTGTGTGTGTGTGTGTGTACACAGACAAACACACACACATGTATCGGAAGAAATCGCGAGTAGCAGTGATGCAATTTAAATAATCATACTCAGCCGTCGCAGGTCCCTCTGAGTGTGAAGTCCCCTCGCTACTATCTTGCCACATTCATGTTAAAAGATTCGAACTCATATCTAGTATACATCTAGTATCATGAGTTGAGACGACTGAAATCTATAGACGTGATGCCCGTTTTCTACGATTTCCAATGTCACGCACACACAAACACAGACACAAACACACACACACACACACACACACACACACACACACACACACACACACACACACACACACACACACACACACACTCACAAACACCATATTTCACATCCCTATGTAATAGCTGGCATTATACATTAATTGTACTCGTAGACTTTGGGTTTCAAATATAAAGGTAGTGAGCCTCTCATGGTCTTCTTATATTTACCAGACATTTTCCAACTATTTAAAATACACTTTAATATTTCATTATCATGATCTTTTGTCACTTTCATCATCTTGCTTGAATACTTATACTCTTCAACTTCTTCAAGACTCTCACCATCGATTATAATCTCTTTACTTTGAACTTTCGTGTTGAACATTACATTGACCTCACTCTTATTCGTTTTAAACCTACTTTGAGACTTTCCTTGTTCAGATCAATCAGCATATCTTGCAAGTCTTTCTGTCTTTCGGATATTAGAATGTCATCCGGAAATCTTAACTGATTAGAATATTTGTCATTGTTCTTCAAACCTTTCTTTTCCTAATTCAACCTTCTGAAAATCTCTTCCAGGATAGCTGTGAATAGTCGTTTAACAGTTATAATTCATGTGCGTCCACACTGGCTATTGGGGGACATCCTTTGCTAAAGGAGACGAAGGTTGACGCCCACAAAACTAGTCAAAGTTGATCAAATCTACCGAAAGTTGTTTGGAATAGGAAGGGTAACGGCATGGGAGCCTACCCAAAGAAAGTGTATGAACTGACGACGGCGTATGTTCCCAATAAATAATATTAAATACGATTTTTTTCTAAGAAAAAACGAACAAATTTACTCGTTCAACAAATATCATGGATCCCTTCTTCTTACTAAACTTTTTATTATATTATTGACGATATCGATTATAAGCGACCAATTTCTTTCTATCAACTTTACATACAACTGTCTCAACTCTTTTGATATGATCTCGTCTAAAAAGCAACCGAACGTAAATTTATTCATAGAAATTTATGACATATAATCAACATAAGGTGATATATAATAATACTCAAGGCAACAATAATAATAATGGGCGGCAAAGTTTGACGCACCGACGTTTAGACATACATGTACGTATAAATGATTATATTTTATATATATATATACATATATATATATATATATATATATATATATATATATATATATATACATATCTGCGAATAAATAACAAAACCACATGATTCACAAAATGTGTAATAAAACCACTTGGAAAATAGAATAAAAAAGATGACCGAACATTTTCGTCTATTTAAGACAAATGTCTTAAATAGACGAAAATGTTCGGTCACCCTCCATTTTATTTTCCAAGTGGTTTTATTACACACACACACACACACACACATACACATCCACACACACACACACACACACACACACACACACACACACACACACACACACACACACACACACACACATATATATATATATATATATATATATATATATATACATATATATGTATATATATATGTATATATACATGTATGTATATGTATATATATATGTATATATGTATGTATATATGTATATATATATATATGTATATATATATGTATATATATATGTATATATATATATGTATATATATATATGTATGTATATATATATAAATATATAAGATTGAAGGTGAAAGAAGTTGACGAGGAGAAATGAGGAGAATTTTACGCCTTAACGTTTCGACCCGCAGGGTCTTGATCACAAAGCTAACAACTCAAACGTAACCGGATATTTTATACACGGACGGGTCATCTTATGGGACGCTTCGGAGAGCTTGTTATTTTATCTGCGTATTCTTTTATTATTAATAAGCTTGTGGCTTTTGCTAAACATATAAATCCTTCTCTATGGTTAATGTTGTTATTAGTGTTGATATATGCTGCCTCAATTGTCTTCCTTAGTTTCTTGGATGATCCTTTATTTAATACGGTTGTGTTGTTCCAGTCTGGAAGGTGACCATGTTTATCTACATGTATTACTATGGAGTTAAGGCGTAAAATTCTCCCATTTCTCCTCGTCAACTTCTTTCACCTTCAATTTTATTTGTCATAAATATAGTCAATATAAATATATATATATGTATATATAAATATATGTATATATATATGATATATATATATATACATATATATATGATGTATATATATATATATATGATGTATATATATATATATAAATATATATATATATATATATATATATATATATATATATATATATATATATATATATATATATATTATATATACGCTGGACTCGACGTTCGTCAATTAATCCCGACGTTTCGTACCCTGTCCGGGATTCGTCTTCAGACGAACCCCGGACAGGGTTCGAAACGTCGGAATAAATTGACGAACGTCGAGTCTAACGTATACTTTCTTCCATAAAAAATGGTTTCTGGACTCCAGCTATTTTCGAATATATATATATATATATATATATATATATATATATATATATATATATATATATATATATATATTTGTATGTGGTGGGAGAAAAGAATACTGCCACCAAGTCTTCCCACTTCAGTCGTATGAGGGAACAAAAAACGGGACGGGGATAGGACTAGGCATCCTTCTCCCTGTAGCCCCAAAGAGGACAAATAAAGGCATAAGAGGGTCTAGCAGTTTTCCAACCAGTACCCTAAGGTTTGGGTCTTTTAATGTACATGGATGTGGTACAGATGAGAGTAAAATGAAAGAGATAGGCAGTATGTTTGTAAGAAGAAAGATGGATGTGTTGGCATTGAGTGAAACTAAGTTGAGAGGGAGGGGTGAGTGTGAGTTTGGGAGTGTAGTTGGGAGATTCTTAGGAGTGAAGGGAGGGTGAGGGAGAGAAATGGTGGCTATACTAGTATGTGAAGAGATAGGTAAGCGTGAAGTGGAATGGAAGGAGAATTCTTCAAGGTTAATGTGGATGAAGTTGAAACTGGAAAGGGAGATGTGGGTTTTTGTAAGTGCATATGGGCTTGGTAGTGAAAAGAGTGTAGAGGAAAGGAAGAATTTTTGGGTAGATTTAAATGAGTGTATAGAGGGATTAGGGAGAAATGTCAATGTAGTGGTATTGGGAGACCTTAATGCTAGGGTAGGAAATGAACCAATAGATGGAATAGTTGGAAAGTGCGGAGTTCCAGGAAAAAATCGTAGTGAAGAGTTGATGGTGAAGATGTGTCTTGAATCTTTGTGTGCATGCGTGAATTTTTCCTGCCTGTCGATAGCGTTAGTTGCTGGCAAGCAGCACTTGCGTGAGGTAGTGTGTAGTGCTCTCGGCTGTTTTTCATTGCTTCCACTGTGACGACTGGAATTTGGTTTCCGGGTTGTACCCGTACATCCAGGTCTCGTCACCAGTGATTATGGTATTCATGAAGTCGGGGTCACTATGGAGTCCAGGATGTCCTGTTAGACTTCAACACGAAGTTGCTTTTGCTCCGAAACTTCGTGTTGAAATCTCACAGGACATGCTGGACTCCACAAACAGTGACCCCGAACTTCATGAATACCATAGCCACTGGTGACGAGTCCTGGATGTACGGGTACGACCCGGAAACCAAATCCCAGTCGTCACAGTGGAAGCAATGAAAAACCGCCGAGAGCACTACACACTACCTCAAGAAAATGCTGCTTGACAGCAACTGACGCTATCGACAGGCAGGAAAAAATTACGCATATGCACGAAGGTCCAAGGTCGGCTCATGCAAGCGCGCTTGATTCAAATTCATCAGGTTTTTTATTTTTAAAAGTCGGATACTTTTCTAACAGACCTCGTATATATATGTACATATATATACATACGTATATGTATACATATATATGTATATATATATGTATATATATATATATAATGTGTGTGTGTGTGTGTGTGTGTGTGTGTGTGTGTGTGTGTGTGTGTGTGTGTGTGTGTGTGTGGGGGTGTGCATAGCATTTTTGTGATATAAGAATTAACATAATTAAAGAAACCATTTTATGTATCCATAAATATTATTTATATTTGTGAAATTAATGTTGTCACAAACCATGATAGCTTTTGTAAGAAGAAAGCATGTGAATATAAAATTATTGTATAATTTTACCACATTTTGAAATATTGGATATTTTCACTTAATTTTAGTATGGGTGGAAATTTATATATATATATGTATTTATATATATGTATGTATATATATTTATATATATGTATGTATATATATATTTATATATATGTATGTATATATATATTTATATATATGTATGTATATATATATTTATATATATGTATGTATATATATATATATATATGTATGTATATATATATTTATAAATATGTATGTATATATATATTTATATATATGTATGTATATATATGTATAATTATATATATGTATATATATATATATATATATATATATATATATATATATATATATATATATATATACATTCCCTTTGTGTACCGTATTTTGTCTTTGGATATGCCCGGGATGGGAGAGAAGAGGGAAGCTTGACCTCGTGGTGGGATGCCCGAAGTCTACTCCTAGTTCACCGTATGTTCCTGTTTGAAGTCATAATCAGACAACCTTATCATTGTAACCCCTGAAGACGAACACTGGGGCTTCGAAACGCCAGTAATAAAGTATCTGTTTCTGAGTCCGATGTATTTTACTTATAATATAATGGTCTCTGGTCTTCAGCTTGTTTTTTATTATATATATTTATATATATATATATATATATATATATATATATATATATTTATATATGTATATATATACATACATGTATACGTGCATGTATATAGTGTACACTGTAAGGTTGTCAAGGTAATTGGCGAGAAAAAAGAGGGAAGCGGAAGCACTTTTACAGTTTGCATAAATGTCTTGGTCTCACGACGTCGGTCACAAAAATTTCGGTGCTCTTTCAGGAAGCGCGCGGCCAACAAATGATTTTTTCGTTTATCGTTTCCTTGATGTTCAAATTCAACTTTTCTTGTTGGGTACTCGATATATCAAACAGTTTTGAATTCACAGTAGGCATCAAATCCTCACTAATTTTACTTATATAGTACGATCAAGACTTCTGATTTCGACTGTACAAACCAGGAACCCTTTGGCAGTGAAGAGATTATGTCCACTTCGATTTCCCCCTCCCTACTAGATGGCGCTACTTATTTTATCCTGGTTACCGTCAGGCTATTTAATTCATCTGCATGTCATTTCATCAGTAGCAATGGGATTTCGTATCTATTCCTTACTTCTGCCACATGATTTCTTTCAACTCTGTGTGTGTCCTCTGTCAGGTTGAATACATCTTACAGGAATTTCTCGATCCCGAGCGACCCAACTCCAGAGAACTTACTCAAAAGGAGACCCTATCGAGCGCACAATCACCGCATCCCGCATGGCCTGTGACGTCACGTGGCGCCCCAGGGGGGGAGGAGGGAGGGACAGGAACTGCAGTAGCCCATTTTCTTTTTTTCTTTCATACGAAATCCTCGACCTAATGACTTCATACCACTTGGGCGAGCACGGTTCGAGACCCCAACCAGGACGAACCCATCCCCTTCTGCCCTTGTGCCTGGGTGGCCACTTCGAGGAGGGTTTGAACCTCCTGGATGTTGAAATGGTTTCCGTCAGGTCAGTAAAATTATGCGGTGGTAAACAGAAGAAGTATGTTGGACAATACCACCTTCGGATCGGTTACAGAAACACATAGAGGCGGCACCTAAAGACGGGCAGCCCATGTGTACCCTTCCCAGAAGCAGCTATGACATCTTGTCGTAACGACGATCTCTAAAAGTACCTACTTGAGCCTAAAATGATGTTCAGTACCCCCACCCTTTCTTCCTCTTCTTCCTCGAAGAAGACACTTCGCCGGGGGAGGAGGAGGAGGAGGAGGAGGAGGAGGAGGGGAAGGGGAGGTAATATACCTCACCGCGAAGGTGGCAATTGCGCTTGTTCTCTCACCCTTGTATTACTGCAACTAAACCCGAATGCGTTCATAACTCTCGTGCCCACCTCATTATCCTTACACTCCAGGTCCCCTCCCCCCCCCCTTAGTCCTCTGCGGGGCCCGGGGACTCTTATCAGCGCAGACAAACTGCCTGATGAGAGGACGGTCAATGGGGTAATGAAGGGCCCGCACATGTCTACGAATGGTAATTACTTCGAGGGTCGTCCCGAACGGCCTACGAAAAGTAGTCATTTCAGTCCACACAGTAGCGCTCAATGGATGAGTGACGAGACCACAGCTACTGGGCAAGCGGGATGCCCGTACGGTCAGCGGGCTACTGGTCCGGACAGGAAGGGCCGCCACGGGACGTTGAGGTCCCGGATGAGCACAGGAGGCTCACCAGAATAAGTGATGTAAAGCCGGACACTTTATCAACGGGATTTAAGTCATTTGTTATTCGGAAGTTCGTTTCAATGAAAATTCTAAAACCTCCTCCTTCTTCTTCTTCTTCTTCTTCTTCTTCTTCTTCTTCTTCTTCTTCTTCTTCTTCTTCTTCTTCTTCTTCTTCTTCTTCTTCTTCTTCTTCTTCTTCTTCTTCTTCTCCTTCTCCTTCTCCTTCTCCTTCTCCTTCTCCTTCTCCTTCTCCTTCTTCTTCTTCTCCTTCTCCTCCTCCTCCTCCCCTTCTCCTCCTCCTTCTCCTTCTCCTCCTTTTTATTTTTATTTTTCTTTTTCTTTTTCTTCTCCTCCTTCTTTTTCTTTTTTCTTTTTTCTTTTTTCTTTTTCTTTTTCTCCTTCTTTTTCTTCTCCTTCTTTTTCTTTTTCTTTTTCTTCTCCTTCTTTTTCTTCTCCTTCTTTTTCATCTCCTTCTTTTTCTTCTCCTTCTTTTTCTTCTTCTTCTTTTTCTTCTCCTTCTTCTTTTTCTTCTCCTTCTTTTTCTTCTCCTTCTTTTTCTTCTTCTTTTTTTTTCTTCTTTTTTTTCTTCTTTTTCTTCTATTCTTTTTTTTCTTTTATTTCTTCTTTTTCTTCTTCTTTTTCTTCTTCTTTTTCTTCTTCTTTTTCTTCTTTTTCTTCTCCTATTTCTTGTTTTTCTTCTTTTTCTTCTTTCTCTTCTTCTATTTCTTCTTCTCCTTCTTTTTCTTCTTCTTTTTCTTCTTCTTTTTCTTCTTTTTCTTCTTTTTCTTCTTTTTCTTCTTCTTTTTCTTCTTTTTCTTCTTCTTTTTCTTCTTTTTCTTCTTCTTTTTCTTCTTTTTCTTCTTTTTCTACTTTTGCTACTTTTTCTTTTTCTTCATTTTCTTCTTTTTCTTCTTTTTCCTCTTTTTCTTCTTTTTCTTTTTCTTTTTCTTTTTCTTCTTTTTCTTTTTTCTTTTCTTTTTCTTCTTTTTCTTCTTTTTTCTTCTTTTTTCTTCTTTTTCTTCTTTTTCTTCTTTTTCTTCTTTTTCTTTTCTTTTTTCTTCTTTTCTTCTTCTTTTTCTTCTTTTTCTTCTTTTTTTTCTTTTCTTCTTTTTCTTCTTCGTTGTTAACATTCATCCCTGTATCTGCGAAGTCTGCATGTACCCATGCGTGTTTGCGTCGAACACATGTGAATACAGTACATGCAATCATGTTGGGCATGACTCCTCTTTTGATACAATAAAACGATGATTAAGCCGCGTACACACTTGTTGTATTTCCACGTATCGTATCACCTTAGCGTACCACCTAGTGATACGATATGGTGCAACAGGCTATTGTACCCACTTGTTGCGTATTCGTATACAGCAGGCGGATACCCAACAAATGGGCACAGTACACTGTTGCGGCGTATTGTATCACTAGGTGGTACGCAAGGATAAGATACGTGGAAATGCAACAAGTGTGGACGCGGCTTTACAGGTGATCGTCATACCTTTATGTATGAATCGGTTTGGAAGATAGCAAGTCGACTTTGCCATTATAAACTTGGCAAGTGTGAATGAGGTACTGCAATCGCGCGGCCGCTTATTGCCTGTAATTGCACATGAATCGGGTTAGGGTTTTTAGTGTTCTTATCTATCTATCTGTTTATCTATCTATCTATCTATCTATCTATCTATTTCACGAAGAATCAAGCCCACTTGTAGCTAGTGGTTAAGCTGGTACGTATCCTTGATAGACTTTCGTCGTTGTAATACCTGAATAGAATCCCCAATGACGACGATGTCAATCAAATAATTTCGACAGTTGTCCCCAGACTCGAACCCGAGACTTGCGCGTGGCAGGTCGTTGCTCTTCCAACTACGCTACCGAGAATATAAGATTTTTCAACCTCGGGGTTAATCTAACTCCCGCATACGTACCAGCTTAACCACTAGCTACAAGTGGGCTTGGTTCTTCGTAAAATTGAGATTAGGACGGTAGTTAGCAGTCGACTCAAATACTATCTATCTATCTATCTATCTATCTACCTATCGGGTGCAGTAGAACTCAACGCCGCCGACTCACCAACGGCCAACTCAACGTCAGAACAACTCAACGTCATGCAAATCATGAAATTTTTTCATCCACATTTTCAAAGCAAATAAAAGTATTACATTAAATATCATATCAAAAGATAACATAAATTTTTAAGATTTAATTTATTGAGGATCAATTTTTAATACATGACATATATTTCTTTTAAATTTACTGAAAATTGTATGCAAATTTTTTCAAATATTCAGTAGGAGATCGTTGCAAAAAATGAGAAACAATCTGCAAAATTTTATCATCTGCCAGCATATATTTCTTCTTCAGTTTAGGGGGAGGGAGATGACCTCCAACTAAGTGCTCGAGAAATGTATCTCAGTTTCTTTGCACCTTCTGTAGCCTCGTAATGAATCTCCATTTTGCTGGGTGTTCCATCCCCAACTCTTTATGCAGTTCTCTATTTGCTTTCCCAGCACGATTATTTGTCCTATCTTCCTTGCGCAACGATCTCTCGTAAATATTCCAGATTTCGGGGGTGAGGAGAGGAAGTCTTCTACCGATTCCACGTCGATTTGGTCTTCCAGTATAGTTATCTTCAAACCAATTCAGTAATGCTGCAAGTTCTTCAGGTATGTCCGCAGAGAGGGCGTCAATATAAGTATCAATATGTGGAATAGGAACAAATGCTAAACTTAATATCATCTTGGCTTTTAGTGCAAAGCTGGCATCGTTGTTGTATGTAGAATTGTAACCCATGGCAGCTATCTTTTTGTGCATATTTTGTGATAAGTGGAAAAAACACTCTTTTAATACAACTTCTGGAAATGCTTCTTTCTTGGCTGTAAAGTCGCAGATAATAGGATGTTGGGTTTGGTTTAAGCTGAACATCTTTGAGCATTTCAAACATCTTTGCATGAGCCGATTGCTGCTTGTTTGGCAAAAGAGCATAGATAATCGGAATAACTCCATCGATTTTTATTTCATTTTCTTTTTTTGCAATAATAATGTAAACCTGCAAAAATAATATTGGTGTTATCTAAAAAGTTCCATCGGCATACCAAGTATCAGATGAATGTAAATGCTGCAGCCAACTTCCTCTTCCAAAAAAAAAAGCAAAATTCTGTGTAATCCAGAGCCACTATCTCCGATTATGAAATTTTCTTATCGTCCTTCTTCTGGAATATAAATTTTGTTCTGGGGCGGCAGCTCTAACACTTGAAGATCTATAGGATTTGAAAAGGGAGCGCTTACGGCTTAACGGTATTTTTATTTATTTTTTATTTATTTATTCATTTATTTATTTATTTTATTTTATTTTATTTTATTTTATTTTATTTTATTTTATTTTATTTTATTTTATTTTATTTTGTTTTGTTTTGTTTTGTTTTGTTTTGTTTTGTTTTGTTTTGTTTTGTTTTGTTTTGTTTTGTTTTGTTTTGTTTTGTTATTTAATGTTAATGTTAATGTTAATGTTAATGTTAATGTTAATGTTATTGTTATTGTTATTGTTATTGTTATTGTTATTGTTATTGTTATTATTATTATTATTATTATTTTTTTTTTTTTTTTTTTTTTTTTTTTTTTTTTTTTGCGGTTAATCGTTTTCCTCATGGCTGGAGCATCTGGCAGCGATCCCATTGTATCATGAGATACATTTGTTAATATTTAACCGATTACTGCGCTTGACCTTTCAATGGTGTCTTCGACACGACGTTTCAAGTCTGTGTGTACTTTAGCCACTTCTACATTTGCTGCTGATGAATTGTGGGAATGCTTGTTTACTTCCTTGATAACTGCTCCAAACTTCGTATGAATCCTTGCATTGCACCTAGAGCCTTGGTCACAATGCCAAAATTTGATGTTGTTATCCCTTTTACTAGAAAGATTAAAGGTCATGACAAAAAAATCAATGCAGAGTATGCAAATTTACGAACAAAATATGTGTGTAAACAAAAATTCAGAATGCAAAAGAGGATTAACTGTTTAACGATATGTATTTAATAAAAGGTTGTGTTATCAGATCTTTCTTTACACACCCATTGCGTCGAACTTTCCTCTCGATGTTCCGAAATACTCGTTAACGTTGAGTTGTCCTGGCGTTGAGTTGTCCTAGCGTTGAGTTGTCCTGACGTTGAGTTGTCCTGGCGTTGAGTTGCCCTGACGTTGAGTTGTCCTGGCGTTGAGTTGCCCTGACGTTGAGCTGCCCTGACGTTGAGTTGCCCTGACGTTGAGATGTCCTGGCGTTGAGTTGCCCTGACGTTGAGTTGTCCTGGCGTTGAGTTGCCCTGACGTTGAGTTGTCCTGGCGTTGAGTTGTCCTGACGTTGAGTTGTCCTGGCGTTGAGTTGCCCTGACGTTGAGTTGTCCTGGCGTCGAGTTGCCCTGGCGTTGAGTTGTCCTGGCGTTGAGTTGTCCTGACGTTGAGTTGTCCTGGCGTTGAGTTGCCCTGACGTTGAGTTGTCCTGGCGTTGAGTTGCCCTGACGTTGAGTTGTCCTGGCGTTGAGTTGCCTTGGCGTTGAATTGTACTGGTGTTGAGTTGTCCTAGCATTGAGTTGTCCTGGTGTTGAGTTGTCCTGGCGTTGAATTGTCCTGGCGTTGAGTTGTCCTGGCATTGAGTTGTCCTGACTTTGAGTTGTCTTGGCATTGAGTTGTCCTAACGTTGAGTTGCCCTGCCGTTGAGTAGTCCTTGCGTTGAGTTGCCCTGACGTTGAGTTGTCCTGGCATTGAGTTGTCCTGACGTTGAGTTGTCTTGGCATTGAGTTGTCCTAACGTTGAGTTGCCCTGCCGTTGAGTAGTCCTGACGTTGAGTTGCCCTGGCGTTGAGTTGCCAGTTGTCCTGACGTTGAGTTGTCTTGGCATTGAGTTGTCCTAACGTTGAGTAGTCCTTGCGTTGATTTGTGCTGGCGTTTAGTAGTCCAAGCTTTGAGTTGTCCTAGCGTTGAGTAGCCCTAGAGTTGAGTTGCCATGCCGTTGACTAGTCCTAGCTTTGAATTGTCCCGACGTTGAGTTGTCCTAGCGTCGATTTGTCCTGGCGTTGATTTGTCCTAGTGTTGAGTAGTCCTAGCGTTGAGTTGTCCTAGCGTTGAGTTGCCCTGACGTTGAGTTGTCCTGACGTTGAGTTGCCCTGACGTTGAGTTGTCCTTGCGTTGAGTTGCCCTGACGTTGAGTTGTCCTGGCGTTGAGCTGCCCTGACGTTGAGTTGTCCTGGCGTTGAGTTGCCCTGACGTTGAGTTGTCCTGACGTTGAGTTATCCTGGCGTTGAGTTGTTCTGGCGTTGAGTTGTCCTGACGTTGAGTTGTCCTGGCGTTGAGTTGCCCTGACGTTGAGTTGTCCTGGCGTTGAGTTGCCCTGACGTTGAGCTGCCCTGACGTTGAGTTGCCCTGACGTTGAGTTGTCCTGGCGTTGAGTTGTCCTGGCGTTGAGTTGTCCTAGCGTTGAGTTTCCCTGGCGTTGAGTTATCCTGACGTTGAGTTGTCCTAATGTTGAGTTGTCCTGACGTTGAGTTGCCCTGACGTTGAATTGTCCTGGTGTTGAGTTGTCCTGACGTTGAGTTGTCCTAGCGTTGAATTGCCCTGGCGTTGAGTTGTCCTGACGTTGAGTTGTTCTAGCGTTGAGTTGTCCTGGCGTTGAGTTGTCCTGGCGGTTAGTTGTCTTAGCGTTAAGTTTCCCTGGCGTTGAGTTATCCTGACGTTGAGTTATCCTAGCGTTGAGTGGTCCTGGCGTTGAGTTGCCCTGGCGTTGAGTTATCCTGACGTTGAGTTATCCTAGCGTTGAGTGGTCCTGGCGTTGAGTTGCCCTGGCGTTGAGTTGTCCTAGCATTAAGTTGTCCTGGCATTGTGTTGTCCTAACGTTGAGTTGTCCTAACATTGAGTTGTCCTGGCGTTGAGTTGTCCTAATGTTGAGTTGTATTGACGTTGAGTTGCCCTGACGTTGAGTTGTCCTGGCGTTGAGTTGCCCTGACGTTGAGTTGTCCTGGCGTTGAGTTGCCCTGACGTTGAGTTGTCCTGGCGTTGAGTTGCCCTGACGTTGAGTTGCCCTGACGTTGAGTTGTCCTGGCGTTGAGTAGTCCTGGCGTTGAGTTGCCCTGACGTTGAGTTGTCCTGGCGTTGAGTTGTCCTGACGTTGAGTTGTCCTGGCGTTGAGTTGCCCTGACGTTGAGTTGTCCTGGCGTTGAGTTGCCCTGGCGTTGAGTTGCCCTGACGTTGAGTTGTCCTGACGTTGAGTTGCCCTGACGCTGAGTTGTCCTGGCGTTGAGTTGTCCTGGCGTTGAGTTGCCCTGACGTTGAGTTGTCCTGACGTTGAGTTGCCCTGACGTTGAGTTGTCCTGACGTTGAGTTGCCCTGACGTTGAGTTGTCCTGGCGTTGAGTAGTCCTGGCGTTGAGTCGGCGGTGGTGAGTCAGCGGTGGTGAGTCGGCAGCGTTGAGTTGTCCCATCTCCCTATCTATCTATCTGTGTATCTGTTTATCTATTTATTAATCTATCTATCATATGATTACAACGAATTTATCATATTTAATGAAGAATTGTTCCATGTACTAATCCCAGGTGATTTTACTCAGCTTAAACGAGCTCTTCATCGTCAAAAGAGTTATCATCTTGATTAAGATTTCTTTCGGCACGGAAGAACCCCTGATCGTTAAATGGTTAAATGTTTTTTCAGTGGTCCATCAATATTTTAGGCTCGCAGAATATTTTGCCATATCTTTCGCGGCCAGCACATAAAACCATAGATGAGTGGACGGGTGGTGAGATAAACACAAGGAACCGTTTAGGGATTTATTCTGACGTTTCGTCCTTACCAGGACTTCTTCAGAGTATCTGAAGTACTCTGAAGACGTCCTGGTACTCTGAAGAAGTCCTGGTAAGGACGAAACGTCAGAATAAATCCCTAAACGGTTCCCTGTGTTTATCTCACCACCCGTCCACTCATCTGTCTTACATATTTCAACATAAAGCCATAGGCCATTTCCACTTCATGGTAGAATGTTATCAATCCATTTAGGAAGCATCGTCGGAGGTTTCATAAGAACGTAAAAACATAAGAATAAAGGAGACTGCAAGAGACCATAAGTCCTACACTAGGCAGCTCCGTATCCATCACCACCTGTCACCCCCATCCATAAAATTGTCTAATCGTTTCTTAAAACAACTGATAGTTTCAGCGCTTACTACATGGTTACTAAGTTCATATGAAGTGTTATTTCCCTTTTTTCATGGAGTAAAAATGAAGCTGGGTTAAAGCACAAGGTATAAAACGGTATCATGCCCCTCATAGAAAAAAAAAGTCCTAAAGACTATATATTAACCGAGGAAGTGGGTCTGCCCCACATCTATTCTAACTCTTACTTTCTTCCATTTCAATCTTTCCTTCCACTAAACCCCCAAATCCCCCCTGCCTCCCTCCCTTTCCCCCATCTTATCTATCCTGCCCTCTAACTAAAAATTCCTGTAGCCACGCACTAGCTCGAACTCTTTTTTTTTTCTTTCCAGGCTGGTCACTTCCATATCGAAGTGATAGAAGAATAGGGAGTTCTGAGTCAGCATTTTGACTTCTGACAGTTCCGAGTGAGGATTCTTATTCAAAAAAGAGTAAATATAATCTCATTATGCCAAATCATTTCTGATCACTGAACCGAGCCAAAAAACACCTGAGGTCTCCTAATCGGTGGGGTACTGGTCTTGTTTATTGGAAGCCTTATTCAAACAAGAAGCGATAGGTTTTGACTGTGTTGAATTCATTGTAAGGCTAAAAAGGGAGCCTAGTAAAACACAGGGAGGCCTGGAACCCAAAGAGAAAAAAAAAAAAAAGTGAAATCTCTCCCCCCCACCCCCCAGTGTTGAAATCATTCAACAAAGTGGAATTGTTTCACACATTTTCTTTTGGATAACTTTAAGGGAATTTATCAGTCTGAAGAGCTGATCACCGGGAGATATTAAAGGTGAATAAAAAGTAAATCGCCTGACAGCAGTCCATAAATGACCCAACAAGTAGTCAGTATATTAACTAAAGCTCAACACGTGGACTGCGGAGGGTTTTCTTCTCAGTTAAACAAAAATCACATGCTGGTAACCAGAATAGTGTATAGGTGACTCAATCTATGGCCGATTAAGACTTCTTATAGTTTGGGGGTAACCTTTAGTTCAACAGAACCATTCAGCGTCCGCTAGAATATAATCTTCAAGTCTTCTCCTCGAGTTTCCTACCCCATTGGTAACCTCTCTCGTGCTGTACACATTTTTTACATTTTCTCTACCATCAAATGATGGATATTCAGCTGAAATACCCTCACCTTGTGCAGCGAAGAGGCTAAATCTATCTCAATTTTTTTACTGCTGTCAAACAACTTCATTCAACCGAGAAAGACCTTGCTCATCAAAAGGGTTATACAATGAACGAAGTCTTGTTCTTGCACAATTAAACACTCACAAGAACCAAGAGTCTCATCACACGAATCAGTTCTTCGTTGCATTTTCTGCTGACAAAATTTTTTATTCAGCTGAGAAAGACCTTGCTCATCAAAAGGGTTATACAATGAACGAAGTCTTGTTCTTGCAAAATCAAACACTCACAAGAACCAAGACTCTCACCACACGAATGAAAAAAAAAAAAAAAAAATCGTGTTCCTCTTTCTCCAGAAAAGATATCTCCATTTCCAATTTCCAAAAAGTGTCCGTCCACTTCCAAAAAGAGCCCTTGTCCTCGTAGAGCTGTCCATTACCTAAAAGCACACGACCCCTCTAATGACCATCCACGCTCACAGAGATCCTTTTTGCTTTCCTGAAAATACTTTTCCTCCTAAGGAAGGCCTTTCCTTACTTTACAGCGTAAGGTCTTACCAACTCCTGAAAGGTCCTTATCAATGAAAAAGCCTTTCCGTCCTTTGGAAAATATTTTTCCTTCAGGGTAAGGCCCTGCCTTACCACGTAAGACCCTTCCATTTCCTGAAAGGGCCATGCCCACGTAACGTCCGTGTAGGTCACCCCTTTATGTGGTCATTACCGTTTGCTAGGATCCTCCATTGTAAGGTCTGGCAGAATGGAGAAGGGTCAAGGAGGGAGGGGCAGTTGAGGAGGTGAAGGAGGAGAGGATGGAAGAGGAGGAGGAGGAGGGGGAGTAGGAGGAGAGATGAAGAAAGTGGCGTAGAAGCGGCGCTTAGAGAAAGGGGTAGGAAGAAGAAGAAGAAGGAAGATATGAAAAATAGGAGGGAAGGGGAGGATGGCAGGAGGTGGAGGGAGAAGGATAAGAACGAGGGTGATGAGGGGACGATTAAACAGTGAAAACAAGTTAGGAAAGAAGAAGAAAGAAAGAAAGAAAAATAGAAGAGAAAGAAGAAGAAGAAGAAGATGGAGAAGGAGAAGGAGAAGAAGAATGAGAAGGAGAAGAAGAAGGAGAAGGAAAAGAAGAATGAGAAGAAGAAGAAGAGAGGGAAGAAGAAAAAAATGAAGAAGAAGAATGAGAAGAAGAAGAAGAAGAAGAAGAGTGAGAAGAAGAAGAATGAGAAGAAGAAGAACGAGAAGAAGAAGAACGAGAAGAAGAAGAATGAGAAGAAGAAGAAGGAGAAGAAGAAAAATAAGAAGAAGAAGGAGAAGAAGAAGAAGAAGAAAAAAGAAAGAGAATAAGAAATGAGCAAGAAAGATAGGGAACAGAAAAAGAAGAAGATAAAAGGAAGAAGAAGGAAAATGAAAATTTGAATGTCTACTTAGCCAGGGTATAGTGTGAAGTTGTCGACAGGATGTGGTGATTACACTTTAGCACACTTTGGGATCAGTGAAGAACACAGACAGACTGAAAAGCGAACTGACGGTAAGAGCTTTACAGTGAACGGTTAGTTGAAAGTGTTAAGGCAAACTCGTTCATCTTCAGTTTTGACATTTTATTCTACCTAACGCCAGGTAACTTTCTTCAGCTAAAGAGAAACTACATATGGTTAAGGGTATCTCAGCTAACCCGTTTGTGTCCCGCAGCTCCAGTTTTGAAGTTTTATTCTGGCTAGTACCAGGCGATTTTATTGACCTTTGGGGAAGAGATAACCAGAAATTTAAAGTGATGAAGGGATACGTCAGTTTAGAGAAAGGAACCATTGCCAACAACTGACCCCGGCCCATGATACATAAAAATCATATAAAATAATTTTCATTGTTGTTGTATTTGTTTAGTATAGGTTAAGCAAATTAATTGTTATTGTTTAAATATAGTTGTATATAGATATATATAACTACCGATGAAAGATATATCTGCATCGCTCATCGGGGATCAGATCTTGGGTGTCTGTAAAGACATGAATTAAAAGTCAATTTGCGACCGGATTCATCATGACCGGCAAATTATCGACTCACGCGATTAGAAGTTACTTCGATTGCAACATTCTGACCGTTGTTGCGTCGTTCAGACATCAATAGACCTTTCCATTCCTTCATGAGAAATCGAATGCAACGTTAATCCAAGTGGAAACGATAAAGATAGGTATATTGTGAGGAAGACTGTAACATAAGTCTAGAATAGAGATTCTCAAAGACCCCCTGAGGTCCCAAAAGCTACTTATAATTGACGGGAAACAGGTATTTTCATTCATCGTTGAAGTGCCCCTCTGGAAGGCGAGAAGCTTCATTGCCTAAATGAGGGTATCTATGAGCAAACAGGTTGAAAACCACTGGTCTAGAACAACGCAAGCACGTTTCCTGCCAGCCATGCGAGTCCGTTCCTCTACCTGAAGGCCCCCAAGGAACCCGCAAGGTGATGGATGCCAGGGTGAAGCACGCAGGAGGGAATCATACGATCTTTTTCGAGAGAAGGGTGATACGAAAGGCAAGGATGAAGGAAATGCCGCGTGAGGAGACCAAACGGAGGGCCCTGAAGGATCCCAAGGACGACAGAACCCACACTGGCGAGAAATGTAAGGGTGAGGCACGCAAGAGCAAAACACACAAAGGTTCTTCTTCGAGCGAAGGGTGAGGCGAGTGCGAAAGGCCAGGGTGAAGGAAACGCCGCTAAGGTGAAGCTTAAGCAAATCAGATGGGAGGCAGGAGCGTTGTCAGGACGGGTCAGAGGTCAGCATTCCTTCCCACCCTGAGTCCCTTGTCCCTTGTGCCAACTCCCTTGCTCTGTCTCCCTAGTCCCTTAAGAGGAATCCCCTCCCTCCCCCCTTTTGGTCCCTAGAGTCCCTGATGGTCCCTGGTGCAGACGTCCAGTCAGAGGTCGATTCTTAACTTCCCTGTATTCCTTGTTCTATATCCCAACTCCTTATTCTTCTTTCCCTCAGAACCCCAAAGAAAAATATCATCTTATCCCCCCTGAATCTCTGATCCTTAGTTCAGATGTCCTTACCACGTATCCCTAGACTCCGAGGCACGCCTCTTCCACCGGGCTCAACTTCGATGATGCAGAATCTACCAACCCTTCACCAACGTCCCTTATATTGAATAAAGCCGTCTTCCGTTGATGCGAATCGAGCTCAAAAGGGGCCATTCGTAACGGTAGCTTCACCCAGGACCAGGCATGAATAGAATCGCCATGCATTAACGAAAATAAAATTTTGTACTCCAAGGTTGTTTCCTTGCCCATTTCTAGGGAGAGAGTAGGGACAGAGACAGGGACAGGGACAGGGACAGGGACTAGGACAGGGGCTAGGACAGGGACTAGGACAGGGACTAGGACAGGGACTAGGACAGGGACTAGGACAGGGACTAGGACAGGGACTAGGACAGGGACTAGGACAGGGACTAGGACAGGGACTAGGACAGGGACTAGGACAGGGACTAGGACAGGCACTAAGACAGGGACGGGGACGGGGACAGGCAGTAGCAGGGACAGGGGTATAGGTAGTTAGTTGTTTAAGGACGTTTTCTGAAGTGTGACGTAGGGGAACTATGGTCTCTGAGCGGAAGATCGTGGGCTGTAGGCCTTTGATTGCGCAAAGGACCATGCCAGCAGGTCTGTGGGCCGTGCTTTACGGATTATGGGAAATGAGCCGTGGATAATGCCTTACGGTCCCTGTGCCATAAATGGCACACCTGTCCATGTGGACTATGGAATATACACCACGTGCTATAGGCTATGGAACATCAGAAATGGACCGTAAACGGTCTGTGAGTCCTGGATCTTGAGCTGGGAGTTATATGACGAGAAAGAGGCTGTGGGCTGTGGGCTGTGGGGCGTTCGCCAAAGTCCTTTGGCTGTGAGCTGGAGGCTGTGGGCTTTTTCTCCACCCGTTACTGTTCACACGTCGTTGGGATTAGTTCGCTTGTTATAGGTTTGGGAATCATAGACTATGGGATTTAGGTTACGCCTGTCGGCTATGGACTGTGTGTTATGCAC
The DNA here is from genome assembly GCF_046742065.1 of Oratosquilla oratoria. Taxonomy (NCBI): domain Eukaryota; kingdom Metazoa; phylum Arthropoda; class Malacostraca; order Stomatopoda; family Squillidae; genus Oratosquilla; species Oratosquilla oratoria. The sequence continues at coordinate 3,577,575 of NC_134780.1, read as the reverse complement.
TGCGGGTCATTGGGGTTGTTGGGCTTAAGTTATGGGTTTTTGGTTTATGGTTTATACGTTATAGGTCACGGGTCATGGGTCACGGGTCATGAGCTATATGGCAAGGGCTATGGGCTATAGGCTATAGGCCATAGACCAAAATCCAATGACCATAGGCCAAAGGCCATAGAGCATAGGACATATGATGTATGGGCTATGGTTTATGGGCTATAGGCTATAGGCCATAGACCAAAATCCAATGACCAAAGGCCATAGAGCATAGGACATGTGATGTATGGGCTATGGTTTATGGGCTATAGGCTATAGGTAATGGTGTTATGGGCTGTTGGCTATGGGCTATGAGCTATGGGCTATGGGCTACGGGCTGCGGGCTACGGGCTACGGGCTACGGGATACGGGCTATAGGCTATAGACTATGGGCAATGGGCTGTGGGATATGAATTATGGGATATGAACCAAGGATTATGGGCAATGGACCAAGGGGTACGTTCCATAGTATGGGCTGTGGAACAAGGAATACGACTATATAGCCTATGGGCTATGGGCTCCAAGTTATAGATTATGAATATAGGATGCGAATTCCTAACTGTTGACCATTAGCTGTTGGCTGTCTCGGAAAAGGAGGCAGGACGATATTCAATGGGATTTTTGTGTGTTTCAAGCCGTTTGAGCTTGGACTAACTGCTTTGGGTGATTGGTGCTTGGCTTGTAGATACGTAGGAATGGACTTGGGCTCTGAGCAGTTGTTACTTGGCTTGTAGATGCGCAGAAATGGGTTGGCGGCTTTAAGTACCTGGTTCTTGGTCTGTGAATACATAGAACTGGAGCTTTGGACGATTGATACTCAGATTGAGGGCTTTCGACAACTGATTCTTAGCTTATAGTCACGTCAAAAATAGACGCGGGGCTAGCACTTGTCCTGTAGTTGTGTAGAAACAGACTGAAGGATTTGGGCGGTTGATATGCAGCTTGTGGGTGTGTGGAAATGGACTCGAGGGAGCTTTGGGCGGTGAGGACTTGCCCCATGGGCGAGTGGTGAGGAGGGTGAGGTGAACAGTTTCTGGTGGGCGGAGTAGGTGGAATGGGCGTAACAGGCGTTAAACCTTTGTGCGATGGAGATAGCAGCTTTAACCCCCCACCCCAACCCCCCGCCCCCCATCCCCACTCCTTCACCCTACCCTTCCCCCCCTCCCCCCAACCCCCGTCGTCCACATCTCCCCTCCCCTCCCTCCTTTCCCGGCCACTTTAGTCTCTCCTCTTCCTCCTCTTCCGTCTCCTCCTCCTCCTCCTCCTCCTCTTCCGTCTCCTCCTCCTCCTCCTCCTCGTCCTCCTCTTCCGTCTCCTCCTCCTCCTCTTCCTCCTCGTTCTCGTCTCCTCCTCCTCCTCTTCCTCCTCGTTCTCGTCTCCTCCTCCTCTTCCTCCTCTTTCGTCTCTTCCTCCTCTTCCTCCCCTTTCGTCTTCTCCTCCTCCATCTCCTCTTCCGTCTCCTCCTCCTCTTCCGTCTACTCCTCCTCCTCCTCCTCTGTCTCTTCCTCCTCTTCCGTCTCCTCCTCCTCTTCCGTCTCCTCCTCCTCTTCCGTCTCCTCCTCCATTCTTCCGTCTCCTCTTCCTCCTCCTCTTCCGTCTCCTCCTCCTCTTCCTCCTCTTTGTCTCCTCCTCCTCTTTCTCCTCATTCGTCTCCTCCTCCTCTTCCTCTTCTTTCGTCTCCTCCTCCTCCTCCTCTTCCGTCTCCTCCTCCTCTTCCTCCTCTTTCGTCTCCTCCTCCTCCTCTTCCTCCTCTTCCTCCTCTTTCGTCTCCTCCTCCTCTTCTTCCTCTTTCGTCTCCTCCTCCTCTTCCGTCCCCTCTTCCTCTTCCTCCTCTTTTGTCTCCTCCTCCTCTTCTTCCTCTTCCGTCTCCTCCTCCTCTTCCTCCTCTCCCTGCTCTTCCCTCTCCTCCTCGTCTTTCGTCTCCTCCTTCTCTTCCTCGTTTTTTCTTACTCCAACTTTTATTTCTCTTCCTCTTCTTCCGCATATTCTTATCCCTCCTTCTCCCATTCTTCCTCCTCCTCTTCCTCCTCCTCTTCATCCCCTCCTCCTTCTCCTTCTTCCCTCATTTTCCTTTTTCTACTCTTCATCCTTTTCTTCTTCCTTCTCTTCATTTTACTTACCTCTTCTTACTCCTCTACTCTTTTTTTCTCTTCTTTTGCCCCTCTAATCCTCTCCTTCCTCCTCCTCCTCCTTCTCACCCTTCTCCTCTTTTTTCTTCTCTTCCTCCTCGTGTCCCTACTCCTCCTTCTTCTCCTCCTATTTCTCTTTCTCTTCTTTCTACTCTTTCGCTTCTATTTCCTTTAATTTCCTTCCTCCTTTTATCTTTCCTCGTCTTTCGTATCATTGATCATATATTTCTAGATTTCCTCCTCCTCCATCTTTTCCAACTCTTTCTCCTCATCCTTAACCTCCTCCGTCATTTCTCTTCTATTCCGTTCTATCTCTCAATCCTCCCATTCCTTCTCCTTTCCTTTCTCCATCTTTATCTGTTCTTCCTGTTCCCCCATTCTTCCGCTCCACTACCCTCCACTGTCCCCCTCCCCCTCCTCCCTCCTCCCTCCTCCCTCCTCCCTCCTCCCTCCTCCCTCCTCCCTCCTCCCTCCTCCCTCCTCCCTCCTCCCTCCTCCCTCCTCCCTCTTCCCATACTTCGCCCTCGTTAGTTTTTTCTCTAATTTATGATACTTTCATGGTTGAGTGAGTCGAGGTTGATCCGTGTGTATGCAGTCATAATACTCTTTTTTTCTACAATGGATTATTGTGAAAGATCGGATTACTGACAAGGAACATGAAGGCTCATGAATAAGTGTATAGTCAAATTTAGCTAAATGAATAAATGAATTAACGAATGAATAAACATATGAATAAAGTGTAACTGAATAACTAAATATTCAAAAAACAAGAAAGAATAAATAACTTCATGAATGTATAACAGATGAAATCAATAAGTAGACAACTAAATCAACGAATAAATTGAATAACATACAATTAAGTAGATAAGTAAGTGAATGATAATAGAATAAGCAGGTGAGTTGATAATAGATGAATGAATGATTAATAAACAAAAACAAGTAAATAACGACAAATGAATGGATGAAATAATGAATAAATGAATGTGCTTTTCAGAACACTGTCTACATATTCATTTAAAGAGAGTTTTTTCCAATTCATTGACTGAACGGCTGGAGACAGGGAGGGATAATAGATGAATGAACGATTAATAAACAAAAACAAGTGAATAACGACAAATAAACGAATGAAATAATGAATAAATGAATATGCTTTTCAGAACACTGTCTTAATATTCGTTAAAAAGAGAGTTTGTTCCAATTCATTGACTGAACGGCTGGAGACAGGGAGGGATAATAGATGAATGAACGATTAATAAACAAAAACAAATAAATAACGACAAATAAATGGATGAAATAATGAATGAATGTGCTTTTCAGAACATTGTCTTATTATTCATTTAAAGAAAGTTTGTTCCAATTCATTGATTGAGCGGCTGGAGATAGGGAAGGAGGTTCCTGCCCCCCCCCCACCCTACCCCCATCCCCCGGCCATCACTGCTAGAGATCTTGTACTTAAACGAGTGGGGAAATGGGGCTTTTGCCCCGTTCCCCTCTCATATATATGAAATGCTCTCGCACCATAGTACTCCAGTGAGCCTTTATAAACTATGGAAACTCATTTCCCTTTGCCATGCTTAATTACACTTCTCTTCCAATCCTTTGGTGTTCCAAAAGTATGATTTCATAGATTTTACTCATTTGACCTGTATGTTTATTTTGCCTACCGCCAGGTAATCTTACTTCGCCGAAGTATAACCGTAAGGTAAGGGTGTTCATAGGTTATGAAGACGGATAACGGAGAGATGATCCTCTTTGACGTCCATCTCGTAGAATCATCATTAGTAAGTTATTATCTGTGGTACACTGTAATTAGTCCAAATATTTTGTTCTCGGGCAGAAGAGCTCCCCATAAAGTAGTCATGTTTTGATCCATTTATTCGAGAATTCCTAAAAAAAAAAAAAAAAAAAAAAAAAAAAAATGTCTTGCCTTCGACTTCGGCAGACTCTTCGTGGGGCGAACCCTCCCTCCCCCCCACTATCCCCCTCCCCCCAAAAAAAAATCCCAAAAGAAAAAATTGTCACTACTCTTAGCGATCATACAATTACGTCCTCAGCCCTGTAATCATTTTCATTACTCTAGACAGCGTCGCAAGTATACGATTATGCCTACCATCGTCAGACCACCACCACTACCACCACCACCACCACCACCGTTCTGAGAGCACCCACGTAAGTGCTCCATCACTTCAGCTGTCATCACCACCACTTAATCGAAGTTGGGGAGTGTGGGAGAGATCTCCTCAGCTGAATGAGTTCGTCCGTCGATCGCTATAGAACCTATACGAGTCCAGTCACCTTCGTATAAAAACGGTCATCGTCGTTTATGAGTTAATCCAGATAGGTACACTTTCACCCCTTCGTGATAATGAAGGACCTTAAGACTATTTTACCGGCCGACGCCTAACGTTGTTCTTTAGCTTAGGGCAGGCCCTTGTGTTACAGGAGTTAAGGCTCTCTTGTTTAATTTCTTCATGTATTTTACAAGTTTTATCGTAGCTAAAACCAGACAATTCTATTCAGCCTAGGAAGAGAACTCTCGCTAATTTAATTGTCAATTCAGAGTACTGACAATGAAATTGCGCAATATAATTAATCGTATATGGGCCGCTTAACGTTGTTCTTTAGCTTAGGGCAGGCCCTTGTGTTGCAGGAGTTAAGGCTCTCTTGTTTAATTTCTTCATGTATTTTACAAGTTTTATCGTAGCTAACACCAGATAATTCTATTCAGCCTAGGAAGAGACCTCTCGCTTAAGGGGTCATTTGAGCTGCTTCCCACGACAGGAACATCATGTTCCTCTCGTTCTTGGACATGCAACGCCAACTTTTTCGTTTTCAGCGAGAAGCTGAAAGCCGCAGAAAGAAAATGAAAATATTTCAGGAAACACCACATTTACTTCAGTATATAACTTGGAAATTTATCAGAATTAGAAAAGTATATATTTTCGAATGAGGTAACATTCTTGGTGCAATCCTAATATTAACATGCGAAATTAATATAAAGAATATTTGTGGTCCGGATTGTAATGAAAGGAGGAAGGACCAACGATGGTCAACTGCTCGTACTCTTGTGGAATAGACATTAAAGAGAAGAAAGTCTTCCCTCAGTTCTTCTTGAAGCCCAGTGAACGCCTCAGTTCCGTTCAAAGGTGCGGTCCCGAGGACCGATACTCGGTCTTCGTACAGTGGTATATTTTCTGTGATTCCTATTTCAACTTCCAAATTTTCATACTTTTTTCTTTCATATAAGGGCAGCGGACAACTAGTAACTACTCACCCTCCTCCTCCTCCTCCTCCTCCTCCTCCTCCTCCTCCTCTTCCTCCTCCTCCTCCTCTTCCTCCTCCTCCTCCTCCTCCTCTTCCTTCTCCTCTCCTTCCTTCTCCTCCTCCTCCTCCTCCTTTTCTCGTCCTCTTCCTCCTCTCCTTCCTTCTCCTCCTCCTCCTCCTTTTCTCGTCCTCCTCCTCCCCCTCCTCTCTATCCTCTTCCCGTTTCTGCTTTTTCTTCTTCTCATCCTCCTCCACCGTCTCCTCTTTCCCATCTTCCTCTTCCTCCTCTTTACCCTCCTCCTGTTCCTCCTTTTCCTTCTTCTCCTCCATCCCTCCTCCTCTTCCTCCTCCACCTTCTATATCCCATCTTCCTCTTCCCATCCCTCTACTCCTCCTCCTCCTCCTCCTCTTCCCCCTCCTCCTCCTCCTCCTCCCCCTCCTTCTCCTCCTCCTCCTTCTCCTTCTCCTCCTCCTCCTTCTCCTCCTCCTCCTTCTATTAACTCTCTAGAACCTTTAATGCTGACAGAAGTCCAACCTTTCTCCCCAGAAAGAGATCCTGAGACCCTTTCTGGCTTCTGTGGGTCCAGAGGTTTTCCAGTTATTTAAGCTCGAGGCAACAATCGAGTGACTCTAATGAAAGCCTTATTGGGTGAAGACATAATCGGGAACTTCGTGCGAAAACCGAACAGCCATTGATGGCCAATAAGGTCGGAGCTGGTCGACAAGGATGGGTAGCCCACTTTTTTTTTTTTTTTTTTTTT
>NC_134780.1:3546394-3548894 GCF_046742065.1 Oratosquilla oratoria | reverse complement strand
ACTGAAAAGACTCGTTGAGACGGGTCTCTTTCGCTCTATACAGTAAACTCCTTATGGGTTCCTTTTGAATGGAATCATTTATTTATTTATCTATTTATTTATTTTATTTGATATTTACATTATTATGGTTTTTATTTATTTATTTATCTATTATCATTATGATTTTTTTCGCATCCGACCTAGATATGGACCAAAAGGTCTCCTGTCGGCATGCTCCGCCTTTGTAATCCTTTGTAACTGGGACCCTACCTCATGGACCCAGCCTCCGAATAGGGCCATGAACGACCGTGACCCCCCCCCCCACCATCCTCAACGGGATCATTATGGATTGTGACATCCACTCACGAAACCTCCTTAAGTAGACAACGATACGCCACAAACTTTCCCCGAACTTCTCCCCTCCTTCCTCCTTTTTGAACAGAGTCACTATGGACACTTCAAAACAAAGGGTACTATTTTTATAAGAATAGTTTCGAAAATTTTATTTTCAACTATTTACTTTTTTCGTTATCTTTTTGTTTGTTTATTTGTTTATTCCAGGGCGTTAAAGTGGATACGGAAGAGCATATATCATTTAATTGCACTTCGAGAGATAAGTAATACTACATGCTTTTCTGTATTTATATTAGGGATCTGCAAAATAAAATCATATAAATCAGACTACTGACATTTACCAATTAGCACCCAGAGATTCTGAGATGAATGATATCGTCTCGCGTTAGTCAGAACCAAATACCACAAGGGGATTTTTTGATTAATTAGGATAGTGTCTGGCTACGTGTCACCTCGCTCAGATGAATGGAATAGTCTGGTGTTGACCTCAACAAACATAGTGAATTATGTCACCTTGAAGGAGCAAGTCGAGATCGTTTGAGTCCCTCAGACAGAGTGACACCTTCCTTCTGGTGACTTCTGCCACCCCGACGTTAGCCAGAATGAGTTGTCTAAAGTGCGTCACATTTTCAAAGATTCTAACAATTGTAGAGCAAACGAAGAACCCATTTTAGGTTCCGCGTATGAGTTGTCTAAATTGCGTCACATTTTCAAAGATTTTAATAACTGTAACGCAAACGAAGAACCCATTTTAGGTCCCACGTTTCCCATCGAGACAGGCAAGGCAAATAATAATGGAGCCTCGACCGAGCCATCTTGCATTCGCATATGGGTCACCAAGAAAGAGTGAAGGTCTCATTTGAGTTATTAAAGTCGATTTTCTAAATGCCCTGATACGGAAACTCGGTGATTATTAGACGTGTGGGTGCAACAGGCTATCTAGATTTCCAACAGGACACCGTATTGGTAAATATGTGGAAGCAAGACGTAATGCTTAGATATCTTGTGATTTTTTTTTTATTCGTGATCTTCAAACCCATGACGGGTCATGACCGGATTGTTCATCCGCCATCAACGGTAGAATTAGTTGGTGTTACGATAAAGGGATATGACGCCAACTCGATTAAGGGTGGATTACAAACAGCACTTTTTGTGCAGCTAAATTTTCATATTCATAATTCTACGTTCGGTGGCTGAATAGTTTGTCATAACCCGAGAGTTTAGTACTACTTATTCTAAGATTGTTGTTTGTGGTTTTCATTACATTAAAGATCGTACGCTTCCTAACCTAACAGTTGCGATGTCAGATATCTTGGGCCAAGCAAATTATATCTTTTTGCGGCTTTCATGTGAAATGTTGTCAATATGAACTTGCCATTGTATTTACCATAGTCCACCCGCTACAGTACACACGTTATTACCTCATGTGTAGATAGTAATCATTAATATAAACAATATCGCGCGAAGGTCAATTTTGCACACTAAGCAGAAGACGAATAGCTCAACACTCGACAAAACTCAAGTGCAATTCTAGATAAGGTTTATAGGTTAAAATTACATGAGTATCTGACTGTGACTATATAAAAAATATCTGCAGATTTCGAGGTCTCTTACTTCTTCTTCAGCTGAGTGGTATTAGTGAATGTTTTAATCCTCTTGGACTATATGTTCACAAGTGAGGATGACCTCACCGAGTGGGATGTGAATGACCTCACCGAGTGGGATGTGATTTTTCACCCGTAGATGTTGTGATCAAACGTCACTATGGTGTTCTAGTCCGTTTTTTTTAGGGAAGTATCAATTGATTCTGCTGTGTATTTAAAGGTGGTCTGAGTTTTTCAATTAAAACAGCTTCTGCTATTTGTAGTCTGCGGTGATCATTTGTACGGTAAATGATTGAAGTATTATTTCTTAAATCTGCTGTTTGTGGTCTTTTGTCATGTTGTGACCTCGAAATCTGCAGATACTGATTCAGAGATGAATATCGGAAACTTCTGTTCCACATTGAACAATGAGGAAAAAAAAGGTCTTCCGCAATTTTGAGCGATCAGCTACACAGATCGTCAGAACGTCGGCGGCTATCCAATATAACAAAAATTGTATCAGAGAGAAGATGACTCCGACAATATACAAAAAAGATAACAACCATAACCTGTTAACATAGCTT
>NC_134780.1:3538894-3541394 GCF_046742065.1 Oratosquilla oratoria | reverse complement strand
TTCCTCCTACTCCTACTGGTTCTTTTTCCCCTATCACTTCTACAGTACTACTACTACTCCTCTTCTTCTTCCTCCTCCTTCTCCTCCTCCTCTTTCCCCTCTTCCTCTTCCTCCTCTTCCTCATAATCTTCCTCCTCTTCCTTCTCTTCTTCATCTTCTTCCTCCTCATTATCCTCTTCTTTCTCCTCTTTCTTCTCCTCCTTCTGATGTCCCTTCAATTCCTCCATTTCCTCTTCATCGTCCTTTTTTCTTCCTCCCTCTTTTTTCTTTTTATATTTTCTTTCCTTTCCTCCGTACTTCTTTCTTCCTCCTTCTTGACTTTCTGTTAGTCCCTGATCTCTTCTTCCTCCTCTTCCTCTTCCTCCTCTTGCTCCTGTTCCTCCTCTTTTTAATTTATGTCCTCCCCGTCTTTCTTTCTATCCACCACCATCATCTCTTCCTCTTAACCTTTCTCTTCATCATATTCATCCTTCTCTTCCTCCTCATCATCATTTCTCTGTTTTCCTCCTCTTTTACTTCCTACTACTATTTATCTTCCTTCTCTTCCTCTTCCTCTTCCTCTTCCACTTATACATCTTTTCTTCATTCATCCTCCTCTTCTACTAATCTTCGTCTTTCATTTCCTTTCTCTTCCCCACTTTCCCTCTTCTCCTCCTTCAATTCCTCTTCTTCCTCATCCTCATCTTTTTACTCTTCCTTCCTTTCCTTCCTATCTTTCTCCTCCTTTCTCTTCCTCCTCTTCATTCTTCTCTTTCCTCTTCTTATTTCGTTTTGTTTTCTCTCTAATGATTTTCAATCTCCTTCCCTCTTTTTCTCTCTTTCTCTTTCTCTTCCTTTCTTCTTACTCTTTCTACCTTCTCTTTATACTCCTCCTTCTCTCTATCATCATTTTTTGCCCCTTCTTTTCCTTAATTATTTTCTTTTCTCCTTTTCCTCTTTCCTCCTCTCTTACCCCTTTTTCCTCTGACCTTATCTTCTTCCCTTTCTACTCTTCATTCTTCGTGTCCACTTTCCTCTTCTTTTTTCTCTTTTTTCCCCTTTGTACTCTTCCTCTCTCTCTTCTTCTTCCTCTTTGTCTTCCCCCTCCTCCTTCTCCGGCCTCTTCCTCTGTATCTTCTTCTCCCTCACCCCATTTTCTAAATATTTTCAAGCCTTTCCTCTTTACGTCGTCTTTCTCCGTTTTCTTTCTACATCTTCCTCGTCTCTCCATGTTCCCATTTTAATTCTACTGACAAATCTATTTTTGTGTATTTAGCTGTCTCGAGGATGTCATAATGATACAAAAAAAAATTCTAGTACTGTGGTATATGTGGATGAGTTTAGAAAAAAAAAAGTCGACCAAGGTAAATGTCTACGTAGGTGTCAAGAACGACGAGTTGAGAATGCGACTTCGGCGTCGACGTCAGTACAAGAGAACTCTCACCATCTGTGACTTCAAGACAAGGACGTCTCCTTCGCAAGAAGGCCCCAAGATGCGCACGGCAATGATCTCGCGAGGTCTTGTCCTTGACGATCAAACACACGCAGTGGAAGTCACTCAGATACTTCATAATTTTTGTAAATATTCATTATCACTTTCATCGTCGTGATCATCATCATCATCGTCGTCGTCGTGATCATCATCATCATCGTCGTCGTCGTGATCATCATCATCATCATCATCATCATCATCATCATCATCATCATCATCATCATCATCATCATCACCATCACCATCACCATCACCATCACCATCACCATCATCACCATCACCATCACCATCATCACCATCACCATCACCACCACCATCACCTTCATAATCTTCATAATCTTCATAATCTTCATAATCTTCATAACCTTCATAATCTTCATAACCTTCATAATCTTCATAACCTTCATAACCTTCATAACCTTCATAACCTTCATAACCTTCATAATCTTCATAACCTTCATAACCTTCATAATCTTCATAATCTTCATAACCTTCATAACCTTCATAATCTTCATAATCTTCATAATCTTTATAATCTTTATAATCTTTATAATCTTCATAATCTTCATAATCTTCATAATCTTCATCACTTTCATCACCTTCATCATCTACACCATCTTCATGATCTTTATTATCATCATCTTTATCATTGTTATCTTCATCTTCATCATCACCTTCACCCTCTTCGCCATCTTTATTATCATCATCTTTATCATCATCATCTTTAATATTGTCATCATCCTCATTATCTTCATCATCTTCTTTATTTTTATTATCATTATCTTTATCATTGTCATCCTCATCATATTCATCAATTTCATCATCTTCATCGTTTTCATCGTCTTTATCATCATCAGGTTATTTATCATTGTCATCATTATCTTCATTATCTTCATCAATTTCATCACTTTCATCATCTTCATCATCCTTATTATCTTTATCCTATTCCTATGTTCGTCTTAAACCTTATCACTATCCTCATTCTCGTCCTCATACTTTTTGTCTTCCTCATCCTCCTCTACTTCGTCC
>NC_134780.1:3522327-3524827 GCF_046742065.1 Oratosquilla oratoria | reverse complement strand
AGCCCCCAATGTTTAGTACATAACCAAAGAGGTGAAGGTAACTTCCTAAATGGGTGCTCTTTCTGAAAACAGTGAAGTCAAGCCTATTCACTTTCCTCTTGATTAAGGTGTCTAAAATAGCCAGACGAGGTGAGACCTAAAGACAAGATTGAATGAACACAATAGGTCTATCAAGTATGGTCAAGAAAGTTCAGCCTTGTTTCAACACGTGAACAAATTTAATCACCGAATAGACTGAAATAAATCCGACCTTATTAATAAATCAGGCTGTGTGCTCAGAAGAAATATGGTGGAATACATTTTAATTGAATATTTTCCCACTTTCAATATTTCCAAGGGTCAATGGACCCCAGATATAGTATCAGGATTATTCATCACCAAACAAATTGTCAACAAGTTTCCAACCCCCTCCCCCTGACCCGACCTCATGTCATCCTCAGCTCACATAAGGTGTTGGGTAGTGACATTTATTCTTTTCCCAGTTCCCTTTCCTTTGTAAGAGGTCGCTATTTAAGAGAGCATCCTCCCTCCACTTTATACTACTGAAGAGGGTTGCAGTTAGCAATCGAAATATATAGTTTCGCTTACTCAGCTCTTTCTTTCGTCCGACTGTGGGGTTAGTTATGATTTACAAATGTGTTACTACATTCATCACCAGTGATACAGACACACACACACACACACACACACACACACACACACACACACACACACATATATATATATATATATATATATATATATAATATGTATAATATATATATACAATATCTATATATATATACAATATATATATATATATATATATATTTATGTATGTACATATATATACATATACAGATATATATGTATGTACATATATATATACATATACAGATATATATGTATATATATATATGTATATATAATATATATTATATAAATTTATATGTATATATATATATATATGTACATATATATAAATGTATATATATATATATATATATATATATATATATGTACATATATATAAATGTATATATATATGTAATATATATATATATATGTATATATAATATATGTATATATATATGTATATATATATAAATGTGTATATGTGTATATATAAATGTGTATGTGTATATATAAATGTGTATGTGTATATATATATGTATATAGGTATATATATGTATAAAGGTATATGTGTATATGTATATATATATATATAAAGATATATGTGTATATGTATATATATATATATATATGTATATATATATATATATATATATATGTGTGTGTGTGTGTGTGTATGTATATATATAGTTTATACATATTTTATATAAAAGTACGAAAAGAAGCTGAAGGAGGAGTGGGAGGGAGTAAAGGATAGAGCAGAGATGGGTGTGGAGGAGGAATGGGGATGGTTCAAGGAGGGAGTCTTTAAGTGTGCAAGGATGGTGTGTGGAACAAGAAGGACAGGGGGAAATAGAAGAAAGGGTAGTGAATGGTGGGATGAGGAAACAAAGAAGGTTGTAGAAGAGAAGAAGCGAGCATTCACAGATTGGTTACAAAAGAGGACAGGGGAGTCATATGAGACGTACAAAGAAAAGAAAAGAGAAGTAAAGCAAAAGGTAAAGGAGGCAAAGAGGAGAGCAGATGTGAAATGGGGTAGGAGTATGACAGAAAATTTTGAAAGTAATAAAAAGATGTTTTGGAAAGAAATTAAGAGAGGAAGAGGAGGCGAATCAAGTAGGGAAGAAAAGGTAAAAGGTACAGATGGAGAGTTGATAATGGAAGAGATGGCAGTGAGGGGAAGATGGGCAGAATATTTTAGGAGTTGCTGAATGTGAAGGAGGATAGGGAAGGAAAGATAGCTGCAGTGGGAAATACGAAGAAAATGAGAGTGATGAGTGAGGAGAATGGAGGAGAAATATGGAAGGATGAGGTGAAGGCAGTTGTAAAGATGATGAAAGCAGGTAAGGCACCTGGTCTGGATGGATGTCATGCAGAATGTCTGAAAAAGGGAGGTTCAGTGATGGTGGACTGGTTGGTGAGGTTATTTAATGTTTGCTGGAGAGAGGGTAGAGTACCGGAGGACTGGAGTAGTGCCTGTATAGTTCCTCTGTACAAGGGAAAAGGGGACAAGTGTGAATGTAGTAATTTCAGAGGGATTAGCCTGTTGAGTGTAGTAGGGAAGGCTTATGGGAGAATCTTAATTGAGAGGATTAGGAGAGGAACAGAAGGAGTAATTGGTGAGGAACAGTGTGGATTTAGGACGGGTAGAGGTTGTGTAGATCAGATCTTTGTGGTAAGACAGATATGTGAGAAAGCTATAGGAAAGGGGAAGGATGTTTTTTGGGCTTTTATGGATCTGGAAAAGGCTTATGATAGGGTAGACAGAAAGGCACTGTGGGAGGTTATGCAGATTTATGGGATAGGAGGAAAGCTTTTGGGAGCTTGTCAAAGAGTTTTTTATGTGAGAGGTAGAGCATGTGTTAGGATTGGAAATGGAGAGAGTGAG
>NC_134780.1:3514827-3517327 GCF_046742065.1 Oratosquilla oratoria | reverse complement strand
CTCCTCCTCCTCCTCTTCCTCCTCCTCCTCCTCCTCCTCCTCCTCCTCCTCCTCCTCCTCCTCCTCCTCCTCCTTGTTCTTCTTCTCCTCCTCCTACTCTTCCCCATACTCATACTCACCCTTATCCTCTTCTTTCTTCTCCACTTCTTTCTCTTCCTCCTTTTCCTGTTCCTCTTCCTCCTCTTCCTCCTCCACCGATTCTTCCTCCTCTCCTTCTCTTCTTGTCCCTCCTCCCACCACCTCCTCATTCTTCTCCTTCAGAACTTCCTCCTCCTTCTATTCTCCATCCTCATTTTTCTCCTCCTTCTCTCCTCCTTCTCTCCTCCTCCTTCTCCATAACAACCTCCTCCTCCACTTCTCTCTCCTTCTCCACCTCCTCTTCACCCAACACTCCCTCCTTTTCTCACTATTCCTCTTCCTCATCTTCTTTCTCCCACCTCCTCCTCCTTCCCATTTCCTCTTCCTTTTCATCTTGCTCCTCCTCCTTCTCCTCCTCCTTCTCCTCCTTACCCTCCTCCAGACGCTACACTCGAACCTCTCTTCCTCCTCTCCAATGCCTCCCCTCCTCTCTTCCCGACTCCCTCCCTCACTCATTTGCCCTCCACGCTCTCTCTAATTACAGTCCTCAATTTCTCTTCATACTCATCCCGATCCTCATCTTCAATCTTATACTCAGCCTCAACCTATGCCTCAGCCTCAGTCTCAGCCTCAGTCTCAGCCTCGTCTCAACCTCAGTCTTGGCTTATTTGCCTCGTCTCAGTCTCAGCCTTAATTTCAACCTTAGTCTCAATCTTGTTTTAGCCTCATCTGTAGCTCCATGCCTCAGCCTCGACCCCAGCCCAAGTCTAGCCTCAGACTTACTCAGAATTAAACTTAGACTCAAACTCAAACTCAGACACAGACTTAGACTCAACCTCGCCCTCAGCCTCAGACATCGACTCAGATATAAACTTAGACTCAAACTCAAACTCAGACTCAACCTCGCCCCAGCCTCAGACTTAGACTCAGATATAAACTTAGACTCAAACACAAACTCAGACTCAGACTTAGACTCAACCTCGCCCTCAGCCTCAGACATCGACTCAGATATAAACTTAGACTCAAACTCAGACTCAGACTAAGACTCAACCTCGCCCTCAGCCTCAGACTTAGACTCAGATATAAACTTAGACTCAAACACAAACTCAGACTCAGACTTAGACTCAACCTCGCCCTCAGCCTCAGACATCGACTCAGATATAAACTTAGACTCAAACTCAAACTCACACTCAGACTCAACCTCGCCCTCAGCCTCAGACATCGACTCAGATGTAAACTTAGACTCAAACTCAAACTCAGACTTAGACTCAACCTCGCCCTCAGCCTCAGACTTAGACTCAGATATAAACTTAGACTCAAACTCAGACTCAGACTTAGACTCAACCTCGCCCTCGGCCTCAGACATCGATTCCCTTATCATCCAGGGAAGAATAAATCGCCCCGAAGTCTAGAGGATCGATTTCAGTATCCAGAATAACCGATCATCGTCTCAAGGACGACGGATTTATCTTGTTCTGTTTTCTTTTAATAATTTTCCAATCCTGGTTGCAGGTGTACCAAGATAAGGGTAATTCTTCTAGTTTGTGGTCATGCTACCCGCGTGACAAGTGCACTTTACGAAACCATGACAGTAACGCTGAAAAATGCCATAATTGTCACCAAGCCATCCTACCTAGCTGATGGTTAAGTAGTACCCGAGAGTAAGAACTATTATTATTTTCTCAGGCCAATCACTCAACTGAATAGAACTGTATGTCTTTACCAAAAATATATATATATATATATATATATATATATATATAGATATATGTATATAGATATATGTATATATAAATATATATTTATATATATATATATATTAATGTATATGTATATATATATACATATATATATATATATATATATATATTTATTATTTATCGGCTCTTGTATCCTTTATTGAAGCGATTAAGGGAGATGCTCCCAACTCGGCCTGTGAGGGAAATCCCAAGAAAAAAAAAACACTCAATTTCAACTAGAACAAAAAATGTGCAAAATATTACCAGACTTAGAATTGGCTTCGATATCTTGAACTCGCAGTACCCAAGTTGGTCAGCATCAAAGTCCCAAAGATGGATGACTATCTTGTGCGCATTGAAGTCTAATAGCATTTTGGTCTAGGCCCTAGGGATTCCCCCCCAAAAAGATAAATAGATAAATAAATAAGAAATATATAAAAATTGATTAGTAAGTAATATATAAGAACAAATAAATAGAAATTATAGTGATGATAATAATGATAATAGTAACAATGATGACAACAACAACATTGAAAACATTGAAAATATTGAAAATATTGATATTGATAATATTGATAATATTGATAATATTGAAAATATTGAAAATATTGATAATATTGATAATATTGATAATATTGATAACATTGATAACATTGATAATGATATCAATAAGAAACATAAAG
>NC_134780.1:3499827-3504827 GCF_046742065.1 Oratosquilla oratoria | reverse complement strand
CCGACAATCCCGCGGAGGCATCGACGTCAGCAGCAGCATGGGACAAAGCCTCACTTAAGCTTCGAATCTTTTCTTTGTCTGCTTGTCGTTGCCTAATGGACGCGGACGGTGGAGGTCGAGGGATTCCAGACGAGGATACCATGGCGTCGTCGTCGTCGTCGTCGTCGTCGTCGTCGTCGTCGTCGTCGTCGTCGTCGTCGTCGTCGTCGTCGACGGCGTTATCTCTGTTATCTGTACTGAGAAATAGTCTAACCAAAGAAAAGCCCGGAAGAAATATTAAATTTGTCACTTTACTCCTGAAGTCGTAACTGAATAGTTTCAGCCTTCGGTGTAATCCTCAGTGAGGACCAATCAGAAAGCTGAATATGTAGACTACTGGTTTCATGAGAATAAGATCTGAATGAGTTGGTCTGGCAGCAAAGAGTCAAAACAAGACAAAACCAAGCAACTTTCCACCGTTTATCAAAGGTGATTCAATGCTCGAATTCGTGATTCATTCGGCTCTAACCCTTCCGCCCCCCCTCCCATGCCCCCCCCACTCCCCTTCCCGAAATATTTAACGCGACGTTAAATCCAACCCTAATGCCTGTCCGGATACGACTCAATGAGGGTTCCCCTTCCACACTCTTCTTCCTCTCTCTCTTTCTCTCTCTCTCTCTCTCTCTCTCTCTCTCTCTCTCTC
This sequence comes from Oratosquilla oratoria, assembly GCF_046742065.1. Lineage (NCBI taxonomy): Eukaryota > Metazoa > Arthropoda > Malacostraca > Stomatopoda > Squillidae > Oratosquilla > Oratosquilla oratoria. Next base: position 3,504,145 of record NC_134780.1, on the reverse strand, counting down.
TCTCTCTCTCTCTCTCTCTCTATCTCTCTATCTATCTATCTCTCTATCTATCTATCTATCTATCTATATATGTCTATCTATCTATCTATATCTATCCACCTACCTATCTATCTATCTATCTATCCATCCATCCATCCATCCATCCATCCATCCATCCATCCATCCATCCATCCATCCATCCATCTATCTATCTATCTATCTATCTATCTATCTATCTATCTATCTATCTATCTATCTATCTATCTATCTATCTATCTATCTATCTATCTATCTATCTATCCATCCATCCATCTATCTCTTTTATCCTTAATTCCTACCACAGCCTTTTTCCTCCTTTTGAAAAAGGAACACACGACCATCATCCTTGGGCAGGATTCGGCTTAGCGTCCGTTCTCGTTACCGCAGAAGTTTAGTGCTTTACGAAAAATCCTCTACAGAAACTTGTCTACAGCGACGAATAACGCCTCAGCCAAGCCATGCTCCTTCTGCCTAATCTCAAAGTCTAAAGACGCTGAATAGCTTTAGAACAAGCTCACCTACATGATGGGGACATACATTAGTCCATACTTATGTCTATGCATCTGGAACTGTGGAAGAATAAGTAGGAGAGAAATGATAATATTTTGTTTCCTCTCTGTCCACATGTCTGGATCTCATAGAGAAAGAGAAAATATTATTTGTTTCTCTCTCTTGGCCGAAAGGACTGAGACAATTCGAGTCGTCAAGGCTGAATCTGTCATGGTTTCTCAAACGAAATGCAATTAGTATTCGTGTTAATACCATTTTTAATACCGCTGCGCTTTTAATCATTGTTATCGTCATTATTACTTCCATTACTTTATTTTTCTATTACTTTCATTAGTAATTTTATCGTTATTACTAATTTTTATTATTTTATGGCTAACATTATCGTTACTATACTTAATCAGATAATGCTAATGCCATTAATACAGTCACTATCATCGTTATTGTCGTTATCATCGCAACAATCGCTATCACCATTGCTGTTAAGTTTAACCTTACAATTATCTCTTTTTTTTTTCCTGTTATAATTACTGGTACAATAATTTAGTAAGTGCGATTATCATTGTCACCATTACTATAGTTGCCATTATCATTATCGTTATCGTTGTCGTTACTATTGTCATTATCAGATAGTCTTATCATGATCATTATCATGATCATTATCATGATCATGATCATTATCATTATCATTATCATTATCATTATCATTATCATTATCATTATCATTATCATTATCGTTATCGTTATCGTTATCGTTATCGTTATCGTTATCGTTATCGTTATCGTTATCAATATCGTTATCGTTAACATAATCATTATCATTATCATTGTCATTGTCATTGTCATTGTCATTGTCATTGTCATTGTCATTGTCATTGTCATTGTCATTGTCATTGTCATTGTCATTGTCATTGTCATTGTCATTGTCATTAACAATTTAATTATTCATCAACTAATAACAATTCACATTAGAATGCAAAACAAGTTTGTATAAAAAAAATGATACCCCTGACTCATTATATTTTTGTATCTTCATACAATTTGTTCTGGTCGTTGACAAGTCATTCTAATCGGCTTAGTGAATGACAGAAAGAAAGAAAAAAAAAAAGTACCGCGCCCTAAAGACCCGGAACACCTTTTCGGGCCCGGCTCGGCCCGGCCCGTCCCGTCCGGCGGGTGTCAGTCAGCCAACAGTACCGCGGTTTCCACCGGATTACGTTCAGGATAGAACGAACGGCCAGATGACGCTCCTCCACTCTTTCGACACGGTTACCCGTATTACGTTCAGAACGCCGCGTTCGTTCATTACACCGACTTGCGGGCGCTTAATGGGCACCCCACTCGCCCCGTCGGCTCGCCCCCCCGTGACGCCACCATTTGAAATCAGCAGGGGAGTGACGTCATGCTGTGACATCATATTTTGACGTCTCTCGTTGATATGTTATGACGTCATGATGCGACGTGTACTGACTTCCCATGACGATGTCCCTTGACGTCGTTTTGTGACGTATAAGTTTCAGGGGAAATTTGGTTCTTGACCGCGGGGGAGGAGGAGGAGGAGGAGGAGGAGGAGGAGGAGGAGGAGGAGGAGGAGGAGGAGGATAAGGACGAGGAGGAGGAGGAGGAGGAGGAGGTGGAGGGGGAGGAGGAGGAGGAGGAGGAGGAGGAGGAGGAGGAGGAGGAGGAGGATGGGGCTTTGGGGACCTCCCCTCAGGTGAATTAAGTCTCCTGGTACGGAGCTAACAATGCCTAGATGCCCCAAATTGCAATCAACGTGTTATCTCTACATTTTTTTTCTCTTCTTTATGTATATGTGCATCTCCATGGATGTTTGTGTGTGTGTATTTATCTAATTACAGTATGCAGGAAAAAAAAGCAACGCTCGATAAGATCTGTGCATTTGTTTTGTTGTATGTGCGTGTGCATGTGTGTGTGTGTGTGTGTGTGTGTGTGTGTGTGTGTGTGTGTGTGTGTGTGTGTGTGTGTGTGTGTGTGTGTGTGTGTTTGTATTTTAGCTAACTCTATGCGAAATAATGATTTACAACTTTTGTCTACGACGGGGATTCAAACATAGACCATCACTTTACTTCTCTAGAGTAACTAGATTATTTTGTTGTTCAAGTGATGTTAAGACATTAACCAAGTGTCTATATTACCAATCTAATTCCTCCCCTATAATCATTATAAAGTCATGAGAAAATGTGAAAGAAACGTTTAAGTCTTACACCAATCTAATTCCTCCCCTATAATCATAATAAAGTCATGATAAAATGTGAAAGAAACGTTTAAGTCTTACGAGCTATGGGAATTATTTTTCATGATTCTCTTCTAATTTTATTCTTATTTATAACATTCAGACCTAAAAAGATAAACTAGGCTCAGCTTCGTGTCCCTTTCGGAGCTCAAATTTACAAGATATTATTTCCCAGAAAGTGAATCATGATTCGAAACCCTCATACTCGAAAAGACTCGTTTCAGATCTTACACTGATGACCTGAAGCAGCGAAGAACAAAAAAATTGGAGGTCAGAAGGGGTCATGAGCGGAAAAAACTCTCTACTATATATCCTTTATACTTGAGGTTCTTAATTTGCCGGGCACGTTTTTTTCCAACGACAATGTAGTTAGTCTTCAACTTTTAAATCTTGCCAATTGATATTTTTTATACCTATTATCTTTTTTCAATGTGTGAATTTATTGTGAATGCTGCTCCTCTCTGCCTTTATTTTACTGATCGTTTTGTATCAGGTTAGTTTGAAAAGAGCACAGGTACTTGTCAGAGTAGAAAAGAGAAACGAGATTCTGTAGCTGTGTTATTTTTGGGCCGCACCGATTTTCCTAATACCACCATTGATATTTTTTATACCTATTATTTTTTTCAATGTGTGCATTTATTGTGAATGCTGCTCCTCTCTGCCTTTATTTTACTGATCGTTTTGTATCAAGTTAGTTTGAAAAGAGCACAGGTACTTGTCAGAGTAGGAAAGAGAAACGAGATTCTGTAGCTGTGGTATTTTTAGGCCGCACCGATTTTCCTAATACAACCATTCCTATAAATGCCCAGCATGTAGATTCATTTAGACACAAAATTGCATTCTGTCTGAAAAATAAAACATGGTCTCTTTTTCTATTTACCATATTATGCGTAGTTTTTAGTCCTGAATGGCAGACACCCAAACTATGACTATGAGGTAATAAAACGAAATTAAAACGAAGACATATTGTGTAAAAGCGTGTCGTTTTGGAACAAGGAGTGCCCAAACACCAAAGTCATAAGATCAGTAGACAACGAGAAGAAGGAAACACCCTTAAGAAACGTTTTAAGCGAAGCAGAAACGTTTTAAGCGAAGCACATGTCGTAAATTTAGCATAAGTTTTAAGACGATTGTGTAAGCGCAGTTATGCTAATTGGGTAATTAGGTACTTGTGGTGAATTAGTTGCATGTTGCAAATCAGGTGCAAGAGATGGATTATACGTGGGTAACGTTTAAAACAACACTTAAATTATCCGCAGTTGTTGGCCAGAGTGAGCATACGTGGTCATTTAGACGAATCTTGAAAAGAAAGAATATATTTTTCCTTTTGCAGTACAGCACAATTAGACATGCAGGGCGAAAAATTCTGACATATGTCCCCATAACTTCTACAAAACACTCCTATTGATTAGTGTTTCATTACTACATGATATACAAGGTAGATTGTATTACAATTAGTGGGTCATGTGTTTTCTCTCCCGAAAGAATTCGAGTGCAGCATCAGCGATACTTTGGAAGCACGGGGGTTCAAATAATTCA
>NC_134780.1:3489827-3494827 GCF_046742065.1 Oratosquilla oratoria | reverse complement strand
AATTTCTCTCGATATCTATGCTTTCGTTTCATTAAGGATATTGAAACCGTGACTATTAAGCTTTTTTTCCTGTTGAATCTTTTCGAGGTAGAAAGAAACAAACTTTATAAATTTTTTATAGGCTGAGTACCTCCAAGGTCAGGAGCCTACGTCAGGAGGCGCGTAGCTGTTGCCGAAACCGTCATATTTCCCCCTATTAAGCGCTTGGAGACTGTTGGTGGAAGTGAGAATCACTACAGAGAATCGGAGAGTAATGAGGGATTCGAACCCACAACTAAGCGAATGCTAGACCAACACGTTTCCTTCATCCATGTTAACCCAAAATACCCCCAGAAGTTATTTGTATTACTCTACTCTGTCTGTTGCCAGACACGTTTATTCGGTTCAGATCGACTTTTAACCTTCCACGTAGGTCAAAGGCATCCTTAGCACCTAAGGTTCTACGCTTTGATGCCCCTACGGTTATCGAGCACTTGTCAGTGTTCACAACTGTGTTCTAAACATACTCGAACAGGATCATGGTGATCTCTCGTGATACAGTCACTCAGAGCCGGCGTTCCGCTCCAAGCCGTATGAAGTCATTTTGCGTTAGTTCGAACAAATTCTATTCCTGACGTAGTTGCCGTCATAGCAAAAGGATTATAGGCGAGGATGACGGTCTTAAACCCCTTCAGCATGGTAGTACTGCTGTCTTAATTTGAACACAATCGCATGGCGTTAAACAGAACAAATTCAATATAGATGCAATTGCAGCAGAGGGGTTACCAAGGCTACTTCTAAGCTGAATAAATCTCCTAGTGTCTATATCTTTATATCTCTCTATCTACCTATAACTCTATCCATCTATCTATCTATCTGTCTATCTATTTATCTATCTATTTATAAATCTATCTATCTATCTATCTATCTACCAATCTATCTACCTATCTATCTATCTATCTATCTATCTATCTATCTATCTACCTATCTATCTATCTATCTATCTATCTATCTATCTATCTATCTATCTATCTATCTATCTATCTATCTATCTATCTATCTATCTATCTATCTATCTATCTATCTATCTATCTATCTATCTATCTATCTATCTATCTATCTATCTATCTATCTATCTATCTATCTACCAAAAGGCTCCTTCCCCCTTACAAAGGAGTTGGGCTGGCAAGGCCTGAACCCACCCCCACCCATCAATTATTCTTTTTTCCTCTTAGCTCCTTGTGGATGAAGGGTCATCCCTGCATCCTGCCCACTACCCGGGTCAGAAGCAATGCAGCAAGACACAGCACATCCACAAAAACGGGCAGCCGCTTCATTAACATGGAGACCCTTCCCTCTCGTCTCATGCTGAAATAGAGAAGACATGTACCGGGATATTGACTGCACGTTAACGTGCAGTAGTGATTGCATAGCAGCAATACTTTAGGTACTGTTTTGGGACGGCCTAAAGACTAAAGCCACACGTTATTTGTTATCGTTAGAGTAAAATCTCTACTCCTAGAGGAATAATGCTACTATTTATACTACGACTATTCCTCCTTCATTCTGGTCCCTTGAAACTCTCCTTTACCACTTCCTTGTGTAAACCTTTTCTTTTCCACCAGGAGGAATGAATTCTGCCAGCGTCATTCCCATGTGAATCGTGCAAGGCGACAAAGTGGGACAGAATGATGGAACTAGGTATCCTTTTTGTATGTTCATTCTACGAGAAGTCATAAGAAACACACAAACACACACACACACACACTCACACACACACACACACACACACACACACACACACACACACACACACACACACACACACACACACACACACACACACACACATATATATATATATATATATACACATATATATATATATATATATATATATATATATATATATATATATGCGTAAATATCCACTAGGAAAAAGTAAACTAACGAAGCAGAGCGCTTTCGTGTAATTACATATATCTTTGTATATGCACTGAAGATGAAATTACACGAAAGCGCTATGATTAGTTAGTTTAATTTTTCCTAGTGGTTATTTACGAATATATATATACACACGCTATATAGTGTTTTATATATTGCATATATATATATATATATATATATATATACATAGATATATATATATATATATATATATATATACATATATGCTTTCTCTGATTTAATCAATATTGCGAAACGGCACATACACACAAAAACACAGCTTAATACAGCATAAGAAAACACTCAGGACAAAATACCACTCACTTTGACTTACTGATCCGAAATAAACAACAAACTAAAATAACAAAAAAACAAAGGAAGCAGACAAATGTGCAGATAGATACTCAAACACAAACGCAAAACAGCAAACAAACGCGTAAGTAAACACTTAACGATCAAACATGACAGGAAGCCGACACACAAAGGTACGGACAAGCAGACACAAACGCGTGGCAAGCAAACAAGAACATACGAACAAACGAACAAGTAACTCAACTAAGCTCCCCCCCCTTTAGCACCCCCATTCCTCCCCTCCCCCCACCCCCCACCCCCGCCGCCGCCTTCCAACCCCTCCTTGTCTCTGTCTTTCTCTCCCCATACCATACCATCCCATATCCCACTTATCACGAAATACCAAACCAGACTTATCCTGGCGTCGGCTCGCTTCGCTTCGCTTTCAGCGGCACAGCAATTTCTCCCTTTACCACCACCTTCATCTCCACAACCACCACAACCACCAGGAGCAACTCCACCACACTAGATCCACCACTACCTTTACTTCCATCACTTCCACCGTTTCCAACACCACTTGCGCTCTCTCATATCATGCTCACTACCGGTAATGCTTACTCCACCATCCACCCTTCTCCGCAGTGTTGATCCACCCTGAAACGGAGGACCTGATACTGAACTTCTCGATACCTTCCCCACTGAGTGTAATCGTTCACGACCAATGGCTGATGCCAAGCTTTAAAAATCATTTAGATAAACACCTAAAGGGAATTGACAACATCAAAAGTGACAAAATTTTTACACTGAATGAGATTCAGACAAGAAACAATGGTCTCAAACTGTCCGGAAATAGATTCAATTTGGAGGTGAGTAGAAACAACTTTGCCAACTGTGTAGTTAATGAATGGAATAAACTTCCTGCACAGGTAGTGCAATGTAGTTCAGTTCGAAACTTTAAGAATCATTTAGATAAACACCTAAGCAAGATGCTGTAATGATTATATTTTATTCTATATTATTATTTTTTTTTATCATTTGTCTGTTTAATTCTCATTCATTATGAGTTATATGTCAATTTATCATTATTTACTATTTACTTGTTTGTTTATCATTTAACTATACCTATCCATTTATTTATGTATTTTATTTGTCATTTACATTATTATAGTGTCTATTGATTCATTTTTATTATCATGATTTTTTTTCGCATCCGACCTAGATATGGACCAAAAGGTCTCCTGTCGGCATACTTCGCCTTTGTAATCCTTCGTAATCCTTTGTATTTGACTGGGGCCGGGAGGGGGGGGGCGCCTATTCCCTCCCCCTTTTTTGGAAATTGGTCTTGGATTTTTTGGGGGATATTTTTTCTTCTTCTTCTTCTTCCTCCTTCTATTCGTATTCTTCCCAATTTACCTCCTTTTTTTTATTCTTTCTCTTTCTCCTCTTCCATTCTTACCTTTTACTCTTTTTACCTTCCTTTTCTTTCATTTTTCCTTTCGTTCATGTTCTTGATTATGTAACATTTACTCTCTTACTTCATTTCCTCTTCTATTTTTTCCAGCTTGTTTTAGATTACATACCTTCCTACTTGTCCTTCCTCCTCTTATTATTCTCCCTAACCCCATTCCTTCCCTTCCCCTCTTCTAACTTTTAGTCCACTGTCACGTCCACTATTTCTTCAATTCCATAGTCTTTCATCTCGTAATACTCCAGACTGGATATCTCCTTAACTTCCCTCTTTAAGCTTCATCCTCATTCTCATTCATATTCGCCTACTCATTTTACATTTCCATTATTTCTTCTTCCTTTTCTCACTCCTCGTCCTCCTCGCCGTCCCTCTCTTGTATCGCCTCTTCTAAACGCCGCAACAGGCGTGTTTTTGTGGGTCTCTTGGCTCGAGCCCCTAATCCCTCCCAATCCGCCGCCCCCCACCCCCCACCCCCCGACGTCCGACCATCCCATCTCTTCCTTCCTCTTCCATCCATTGGCGCCATTCAGGAAAGCCGATATAAAAGCTTGTTATGCTGTTCTTACTCTCCGCTCTCAACTTCTCTCTCTCTCTCTCTCTCTCTCTCTCTCTCTCTCTCTCTCTCTCTCTCTCTCTCTCTCTCTCTCTCTCTCTCTCTCTCTCTCTGTCTGTCTGTTTCTCTCTCTCTGTCTGTTTCTCTCTCTCTCTCTCTCTCTCTCTCTCTCTCTCTCTCTCTCTCTCTCTCTCTCTCTCTCTCTCTCTCTCTCTCTCTCTCTCTCTCTCTCTCTCTCTCTTTCTCTATCTCTTTCTCTTTCTCCATATAAAATGCTGAGAAGACAATATGTACACACATGCACATTTGCGTACATATATGTATACATATCTGAATAGAATCGCCAGTGACGGCGATGTCAATCAAATAATTCTAACAGTCGTCCCCGGACTCAAACAGAGGCTTGCGAAGAAGCAAAGACGACGCTCTACCAACTCGGTAGCTCAGTTGGTAGAGCGTCGGCTTTGTATCTTCGCAAGCTTCGGTTCGAGTCCGGGAACGACTGTCGGAATTATTTGATGTATACATATATACACACATACTCGTACATACACACATACATACATACATACATACATACATAAATGCATACATATATATGTAGGTGCGTATATGTATACATACGTTAAAAAAGTATGGGAGCGGATTCACTTGTATACAAGCACTATTGAAATCGACAGCATTCCGGCAGTTGGTAATATTTTTATTTGTATTTCCGAGAATTCTAACAAGGATCCGGCCATTCGGGAGATGAGCAAAGAC
>NC_134780.1:3479827-3484827 GCF_046742065.1 Oratosquilla oratoria | reverse complement strand
TATGTATATGAATCATGCATACACACTCTCACACACACGTTCACAGACATACTCACACGAACACGTACACACATACAAACACACACACACACACATAAGAAGCAAGCAAGCAAGTATATAGATAAACAAGTGTATGTATATGAATCATGCATACACACTCTCACACACACATTCACAGACATACTCACACGAACACGTACACACATACAAACACCCACACACACATAAGAAGCAAGCAAGCAAATATATAGATAAACAAGTGTATGTATATGAATCATGCATACACATTCTCACACACACGTTCGCAGACATACTCACACGAACACGTACTCGCATACAAACACCCACACACATAAGAAGCAAGCAAGCAAGTATATAGATAAACAAAGCCGAATACTGTCCTACTACATGTACATGTACACCCTGCCTTCACACTAAATCCTTTTGTGTTTCCACCCAGATATGCCCCAGCATGTCTGGGTGAAGGCAGGTCACATCTCCCAAGGCAGAAATAATCGCTCCACCGTCCCTTGGGTCCCCCTTAAGGTCCCCCCAACTAGGTGAGGGCTGTCCACTGTAAAGTGTGACAGGTTACAATAAACTAACAACATGAAACGGATCTATGTGTAATTGCACAACAAGGGGGGGACTTCAACGAGGTGGTAAGCATGACGTAAGCACACTACGTGAACAATGGCCACACTAACAAAGCATTTGTGATGATGATGATGATGATGATAATGATGATGGTGATGGTGGTGGTGAGTAGAAAGACAGGCTCTCTCTAGACCTCATGAACGAGCAGTCTCAGAAAATCTTATTCGAAAAAAAAAAGTTTTCCTCAAGACCCAATGACAGAACAGTTTCAGATAGACTTATTCGAGAATTGGTCCTTGTAAAAACCCCATGAGCAAAGAGTCTTACAATGGATTATTGTCTCGTCGCTGTTCGTTCACAGCGGTGGCAACACGTCCACAATTAAGGACACAACAACGTGTGGTTCGCCATGTGATCAGATAATGAACATAATAAATGATTCTTCACAACGGAAAAAAATCAGAGACTATTCCAAGAGTTCTGTTTCAGAGTCACAATTGGACGAAATATCAGTTCTACATAAGAACATACGAAAGAAGGAGTCTGCAAGAGACCATAAGGCCTACACTAGACAGCTCCGTTCTCCTGGAATACACTGAATATGACATACTATACGAAAATCCTCGAAGTGAACTTTGGAGTTGTAACAAAAATAAGGGTAGATTTTTAGCATCCTAATTCTGTCACCCATCATAATGACAGCACTACAGAAACATGAAAAGGATGCATCAAAAGTGGTAAATATGATATTAAAGTGATTTCAATTTTGATGCAATTAACATATAATAATAATGCTAATAATAATAACAATAATAGTAATAATAATAATAATAATAACAATAAATAATAATGATAGTAATAATAATAATAATGATAATAATAATAACGTAATATATCAGTTATATTGACGTCATAAAACGATAATGATATTGATATTGAAACCAAATTACTGTACAGCGATGATATCATACTAGTAATATTGCAATAAAACATTGGTGATATCACAACATAATGATGCAAATAGATTCACAATGATACATCAAAACAGAACTATATCAATATCACACTGACAGTGTGATATTAGTAATGATACAAACATCACAATTATATTGACTAAGACTAAGATTATGGTATTCGAAACTTCAGCAAAACATGGTCATCATTTATGCAATATAATGAAAATCTAAGTGTTTTATATCTTTTCCTAAGGCAGAAATAATCTCGAAACCCTACTTCGAAATTTGTTTAACTTCTGTGCAAATTAACCTGTCAGTTCATGCCAAGGATGCTCTGAATGATCAGCATTCGAATATTATCTGCTGTATTCATTTCCAAGCGGACACTCTATATGCATAGCACACAAAATATGCACAGAAACTTGCGTGCGCACGCGCGCACTTGTGTGTGTGTGTGTGTGTGTGTGTGTGTGTGTGTGTGTGTGTGTGTGTGTGTGTGTGTGTGTGTGTGTGTGTGTGTGTGTGTGTGTGTGTGTGTGATTCACCATGGTCATGGATCACGTGTTGGACTCGCGATCAACAGCTATTTCCCTCCCCGAAGAGAGCTCAGAGCTCATATATGACCGATCTATGGGTAATGCTGTGACTTTTACACGCACACACACACACACACAATTCCCCGCCCACGAGAGTTGGAGTAACGACTCGCAGAGCAGCAATACTGAAATTATTTCAGCACTGGGCAGGATTCGAACCCAGACCGCCGTAGTGACGACCGGTGTGTGTGTGTGTGTGTGTGTGTGTGTGTGTGTGTGTGTGTGTGTGTGTGTGTGTGTGTGTGTGTGTGTGTGTGTGTGTGTGTGTGTGATTTTAGGCCGATGTGCAAATACACGTGAGTATTTCTCTATACACAGTACGTTCACCTGTAAAGCTTCTTATATGTGTATTATTATTCATACCAAAATAAACCTAATAAAAGAAATCCCTGTATGTGACGTCACATCGTGACGAGTTCTGCTGTGGCATGAAGCAGACAGGTCATGTGACAATTACATGTACCACAGTAACTTGCGATGACATATTAACTCCATGACTTGTAGCGAGTTTCGGCCACGTGTCACGTGATGACGTCTAGCTGGCTCGTCTCTTCCCGATCAGGTTGCGATCTCCGTGTGTCTCTCTGTATGAGAAAAAATAAACATATAAATACACAAAAATGTTGTTAAAAAATGTAATACATTCATTCACAAAGTAAACTGGAATTAACTCGATCTAGTGAAATACTTTACATATCTTGATGTGGTACCATAGCACGAGCAACTTGAAATTGTGTATCTTACGTCTCTTACACAAATATTGACAAATCCATACACTCTAGTTAGGGGATTCCATAGTACCATAGGCAATACCAAAACATCGAAGGACTTCTTGACATGTCCCACAAACGCCTCACCTCCAAGTACAGCGATTCGATAGCTACAACCAAAAACTCTACCGACTCCGCAAGAAGTATAGCATTATCGGCAAAGGGAAAGTTACTGAGTTAAATGTTACTAATCGATGCCCCGTAGTTTCATTTGTAGATAGACTGGTAGCCACCACCCAAACACCAGCAAGAAGCTGGCCCCTCGTAAAGGAATCCATGAGCAGCTGCTCACAGCACCTGACACTAGCTGCCCACCATTTGTACGGATTGTGTTCAACTGGGTCACAGATTTTGGGGCCGAGGTTTTTTTTTCAGACCTAACGCCATTTGCAAATGGCCTTCGACATCTTCAGTAATTCCCCTGAAGGTCCTCTCCTTATCCATCCTCATGAGAGCTTTAGTCCACCGTTTCTGAGCATTGTATCAATCCAGGTCTCCAGCCATCTTTGCTGCACAGCTTAATTCTGCCCTCTCTACATAAGAACATAAGAATAAAGGAGACTGCAAGAGACCGTAAGGCCTACACTAGGCAGCTCCGTATCCATCACCACCTGTGATCCCCATCCATAAAGTTGTCTAATCGTTTTTTAAAACGCTAGTGTCCTCAGGATCTTTCAGAGTTTCACATTTGAAGGTTCATAGTTCTTCAGGAATCTCATGGGTACCAAGCACTTCTAATCCATTAGAATACTAATCCATTATCCTGGGCACACGCATCATCCCTGTGTTTCTCCAGATCAAATCCAGGTGGATTACATCTTGGTCTCTTGGACTTAATACGTAGTCTGGGTGTTTTGACCACAATTCTCTGACCAGTCCCAAAGCACTCAGCACTTTGGTGTTCTAAAGTATCCTCCAACAAGTACTAAAAAGTATGTGATTGATCTCCTTTGACCCTCCTTCCCCACCGTTGAACCAAGACCATCGGTGTCGCCCTCGATATTAGAACCAGCAATCACCCGCCTTCTGGATTTTCCAGAATTCAGATAAAGGGAACTCTTAGTATTCCTAGTTCCAGAACCATGGAAGCCAACACTAGTAACCGCACTGAAGTCGTCTAAAACATGAAGTGGTGATCACTAATTGTCTATAAAGTCAGGCTTAGCATAAAACATGTCTTCAAGTTTATTCGTTTTGGGAGGAGCATATACTCCAGAAAGAAAGATGATACTTAAGGTATCCTTCAACCTAACCAACATCCTACGCTCATCAACAGGAGTGACCTCCTGCTATAGCCGACTGGATAAGCTTACAGCTATACCCGAAAGGTGGGCCCTATCGATGTACCCCGACCAGTAGTAAATGTAACGCTTACTACTAATCTCACTAGTGTCTGTTCACCTCATTATACTGGAACATCTCTTCGCTTCCAGGACCAACGTCTAGAGACCCTTTTGTTTTGCCTTTACAATTATTTTCTCTTTACTTCATCTGGGTGTTCAACACACCCTCCTCACTGGCAGATAATCAGTGGGAAAGCCGGTTTAATCACCGAATGCCAGACTATGGGGAAAGCAGTACTAGGTTACATGGCAACCATAGAGGGACATCCACCTTACCGGACCTACAAAACGTCAAGAAAGAAAACTACATCTTAATTCCGAAGTTTCTTTACCCTACCTCATGGCTCCCGGACTCCAGCTCTTTACAAATGCACTTACATATATATATATATATATATATATATATATATATATATATATATAATATATATATATATATATATATGTGTGTGTGTGTGTGTGTGGGTGTGTGTGTGTGTTTGTGTGCGTGTGTGTGTGCATGTGTATATATGTATATGTATATGCACAAAAGGAACGACCAGGATTACGACCTGGTATATATGTATATATGTAAGTGGAGTAGGAATCACAAGAGTCTTAGTCTGAGTTTATTCCTGACTAGTTTCGCAGGTATGTTTTTTCTTTCCTTTGAAAAAGCACACCTGCGTAACGAGTCAGGAATAAACTCAGACTAAGACTCCTGTGTTTCCTACTCCACTTACGTCTATATATTTCGAT
>NC_134780.1:3469827-3472327 GCF_046742065.1 Oratosquilla oratoria | reverse complement strand
CTTTGTTTAGCTAACTTATCTTAGAAATTTAGTATTGAATTTATCAGTATCAAAACCCTGAGAGCGTAGGAGTGTCGCACGTATTTATGAATACTCTCTGTGATTTTTTTCTTTTTTTTCTTTTTCTTTCTTCCTAGTAAGGGTCAATATGACATCGACTATTATTCAAAAAGAGATCCCAATGACAGTTTAGAATTGCAAATTCATATGACAAATCTACCGCTGACCGTTCCCAAAGTATAGCAAATTTTAATACGTGACACTGAAAAGTAGCTTCTAAAAATATATCTATGCATAATTAAATGTCGCCGGTTTTTTTTTTTTTTTTTTTTTACCAAACGTTAACTTGGTCGCCTTCCTCCTCTTGATACACGAGACCTCACTTATGAAAAAGATCTCGTCGTTGACTGGCTTTGATTCATCAGGTCTTCCCTTCCGCTGAATGGACTAATCTTAGCTCCCCCATGTAGGAGCAGGCTCCCGGGATGAACGAGTTAACCCCTCCACTTCTTGCTGCCTCTGTTCAATTGAACAAAATTATCCCGTGCAAATCCGAGCAAAATTCTATAATGTACAGTAGCCTCCATTTCTATGTACAACAGCGGCTGGTGTCTACTAACGACCTGTGGGAAGCGTTTACAATTGGGTCGTAGATTTACGACGTCAATGAATTTTTTATGACCTCTGGGACTTATTCGGATCATAAATATGCGACATAAAAAGTCGGCTTGCTATGTTTCGCTGGAGATTTCCGCCACTGCAGTGTTTATAAATGGAGCCAACTGTACAAGAGAAGAATTACTTTTGGTGACTGTGGTGACTTATTTCGTGAGTATATGGCCCGGAGGACGATTCCTAATGTCAGCGATATATGATATACTCCAGTGTGTAATATACTGCTATTATTATCACGTGCAAATGTTTATAACACAAGCACCTACGGACTCCCGCCTTTCCTGTAACACAGCACCAGACATCCTGTGTCTAAAGCTTGATACATCACATGATACTATTACGGACACGATACCTGACCCATAGCACGTAAGTACAATGCAAATATATGTTTTGTTTATGTTGCCTGAAATAGCTTTGTTTACAAAAACATATATATATAATCATACTGTATATGAAATGTTTTATATAATCGAAAATGAAAGATATATTTGCATATCGCCAATATATTATCGAACAGGTTTGGTAGCCCACGTAAGAACCTCATCACCTATACCACACAGACTATCACGTGTTCCCACCACGTTCACCAGCCCTGTGTAGTCTCACACACGTAATCACTCATACAAGTCCTCACCATTACTAGTCACGTGGAACATCACGTGTAACCGGCACGTGCTCAATGGCGCGCATCATCTTGTCCAAATCTTAGTCATACATCTTCACGCATAAACACACACACGCACGCACACACGCACACACACACACACGCACACACACACACACACACACACACACACACACACACACACACACACACACACACACACACACACACACACACACACACACACACACACACACACACACAAACAATCATTCAAGCCTCCCGAAGCAGCACTTCCCCAGCGCACCTGTGCATCCTGAGATGGTCGCTCCTGCGGAAGGTCTTGCCGCACACGGGGCACGAAAGTGGCGAGTGGGTCCTTTCATGCACCAGCAGGAGATACGCCCTCGGGAACTTGCGTTCGCATACACGACAGACATACGCCCGACCTCCACTTCCTCCCTCGCGCCGTGCTCTCCGACAGACACGTCCGCCCTCTACGACGGCGAGGGCTGCAGCAGCAGCGGCCGCTGCAGCCATCTGCACCGCAGCCGTGGCCACGGCAGGGCTCGACGTGCCCTCTCCGTCGCGCCATTGTAACAGTGAGGTCTCGCAAGGTGTTGTGCAAGGTGATGCGCAAGGTGTCACGGAAGGGACGGACTCCTGCTCTGAAGAGGACATCGCAGACATCTCCTCGCCACCCATGTTGTAGGGGGAGTACCTCTCTGACGACGATATCAGCGCCGCCAGGAGGTGCATGTGCTGGCCTGCGGGTTCCTCACCCCGCCTACTGCAGAGCAGGGGCGGTACGAGAGGGCGGCGGAGGTCGGGGTGGCAGCGATGCCGACGGTATCGGCGAAGGCGGAGGAAGAGAAGGGGGGGCTCTGTCAAAGGGCAGTACCCTCCTGACGTAGTCTTGAGAGAAGAAAATGGTGGGTGTAGGAAGTGTAGGGGGCGGTGTAATTTCTCCTCAGCAGCGACGTCAGCGACGTCAGCGTCGTCACCCAACGATGGTGTTCTACGTGGGGCAGATGCGGGAGCGCCCTCGTCGTCGTCTTCGTCGTGATGGTGCCAGTCAAGCGACTACGACCGACGGTCTGACGCCGCCGAGGCGACGCGACGGGCCGTAGTGGTGGTGGTGGTTGTGGTGGTGGTGGTGATGGTGGGGAGGTGGGGTTGGGGGGTGGAGGGTCTCGGGGCGCGCGGGTGGACGGGGGCGGG
>NC_134780.1:3452327-3464827 GCF_046742065.1 Oratosquilla oratoria | reverse complement strand
ACTCACATTGGTTCAGTCCATCTACCTTCGTCGATATGGACTGTATAATGTGGTCTACTTATTAACAACAGAGAACCAGACACGTCCGTTTTAGTCACAGCCTCTTCTTATCTTTGCCTCTTTGTACTTGTTATCCTATTATCTATTCTCTCTTTTCTTCCATCATATCGGCCCATATCGTCCTCCCCGCCTCGTCTCACAGCAGTTCCTCATTGTTCCTGACTGACGTGTCACTTCGTTATCTTAGTCTCCTTCTTCGTCACATCACTGGCATGTCACGAGAAGGTACTGGGAAAACAACAGATTATTTGTTACACCATAAAATGCCAAACTGGGCGCGATTGTGTGTGTGTGTGTGTGTGTGTGTGTGTGTGTGTGTGTGTGTGTGTGTGTGTGTGTGTGTGTGTGTGTGTGTGTGTGTGTGTGTGTGTGTGTGTGTGTGTGTGTGTGTGTGTGTGTGTGTGTGTGTGTGTGTGTGTGTGTGTGTGTGTGTGTGTGTGTGTGTGTGTGTGTGTGTTTGTTTGTCTGTACGATCCATCATGTACTTTGAAGGTTGTGTCAGTGAAACGGGTCATGTTCAAACTGAACGTCGTGTGTTATTGGAAAATCAACTCACGATATGCCTACGGGATAGATTTCCTTGTTTTGATGTACCTACGTTAAACTTGTTATTTGGTGAAGGGGACCATTTGCTCGATCTATGTAAATGTGCTTATAAAGTCATAAAGGTTTACAGAAATGTGTAACAACAATACAGTTTTTGTGTTAGGGAATTAGCATAATATGCTGACACTTATAATAGAGAGGTATAGAATATCCAGAACGACTGGTATACTTGTGTTGATATTCACGGTATAATTTGTTACTTAATGTTTATACCTGATATTGTGCCGATGCCATTGGTACTTATAGAATTAACCCTTTTGACATTATTTATGTAGAAAACATTATGTTGTTTTATATATGATTGTATTTCGTATTGTACCGAGTTACTCTGAATGTACTGTACATCTGTAATTCTTTGGCCAATAAAAAACTAAACTAACTTGGAGATCGGCTGCCACGCGATATCTGGCCACGTTTTGGCTCATAAAGCACTCGAAGAGAAATTGTATTATGTATTTTTTCTGTATTAAGTTAATGTTGGGAAAAGTCATGTGATATGTACTTTGTTGTATGTGTGGCGTTCGTGTCTGGGTCAAATGAGGTCAGTATGCTGGCCGATTATGTGTTGGTATCGTTTCATGGTCGAGTCGTGACCTGGATGAAAGCCAATTAGTGATTCCTTCGAGAGTTTTCTTCTGCAAGTCTTTGTCTGCGGGCACGGTTTAGTATGATACTCCTCAGTCTTAGAATTAGTATTTCTTTTTTTCATTTATTTTCTTGAATGTTTTTTGAAGGGAGGCTTTGCTGGTGGGAGGCGGGGTTGGTGGTAGGTCTTCGAATATTTGTGAGCAGTGCAAAGGTGAACTTCATGTCTCGTCCTGTGATATGTGGTTGTGTGGTGTAATGTGATCAATGTAATGTTTTCGAGGGATCTTGCGTAGAACTAAGTATTAGTCTTTTTGTGTGTGCCTCTGTGGAAAGGGTTTAAAAAAGTATTGTGCTGAATATGATAACAGACGAATGAAAGATATACTGCAGACTATGAAAGAATAAAAAGAAATGTAAATATAACCAGAATCTTAGCTTCTGAAGTACTAGACACCCAAGATATGACAGAATGTGAACAATATGATGAGTGTGGAAGGAGATAAAGAGAAAACAGAGAGCTCGTTTCTGTTCATCTCTCCCCTTCCCTGCGCCGCATTTGCTCCCCACAGTATGACGTCACAAGCGAGGTCACCCAGCAACTCCCGCGGCCTCTCGAAGCGCTTCGAAAAATAAAAAGGAACCTTTAGACTAAAAGCGGATATTGACACCTTGGCCCTTGATTTATGCAAGCCGGGTTGCAGGGCGGAAGAAACGTTAATTATCGCTTGGAAACACTGTGATTACTTGTCGGGTGGGAACCGAACGAGTGGGTGGGTTGGTGGGTGGGGCAAGGTTTGCGTTGAGGGGCCACGGGGGTTTGAGGTGGTCGAGGAATGTTTGGGGGTTTGGGTGTCTTGTAGGATAGGGTTAAGTAGGGTGGGTGTTGAGGGGACTATGAATCTAGGAAGAGTTTAGAAGATTATAGATCAGTGTAGGTGATCGATTGAAGTGAGGTCTAGGATACAGAGCTAGGGTGGTTTGAGGTTAGGGAAGGTAGACGGAGGTGAGAATTCAACCAATTCACTGCGGGTGGGGAGGGTTCCTAGGCTGGATACAATCGCCTGGTGGAAGTTAGAATAATTATTTAAGTCAAAAAACGTAGCTCAGGGTTAAGTTTCAGCGCTAAGGATCTGTTTTGTGGACAAAGGCGTTTAATAAGAATCTTTCGCAGAGGGTTTTGTGACAACGGGGGTATGAAAGAGAGGGACCAAGAACGACATGCAGTAGACTCGTAGTAAGAAAGCGTTAGGGGAACCAGAAGACTAAGGTGTAGAGCCTTTTATAATTTTTTATTCTATTTTTATATTAGCATATATAGAAAGTCATGTAGTAATATCATGTTCCAAAAATGGTGCCCCATTTGGTAGGAGAAAAAGAGATAGGGTACCCAAGGACTAGATCTTAAAAAAAGAGACAGATTACAAAGAGAAGTAAATTCTAAAAGGCAACTTGTAGCATCATTTTTGGCAGGAAATCTACATATGGAAGGTCAAGATGGCTGGCGAGGCACCATAAGACTAAAGAACACCCTCTAGCCTAGATGAAGGCGGGACAACACTCTCGGAAAATCAGACCCCTCACATTGGTTTTGGGTAAAGCAAGCATAGGTAAAAAATAGGGAAGAGCATAGACGGTGGGTTGGACAACGCGTGTATGGAGGGCGGGGAGATGATGGAGGGAGGGAGGGAGGGAGGGAAGGAGGGAGGGGCAAGATTCTGGAGGAAGGAGGGGTAGGGCATAGAGTGAGGGCGGACCCACTGGCAAGTGGAGGGCGGAACCTCCAAACGCTGCTTCTCTTAATCATGGGATGGAGTGCCACCTTTGCCCTCAAAGACTCAACAGCCCCCGCTGTCCTCTTCCTTCCCTTCATCTTCCTCTCCCTCCCTACCTCCCTCACTCACTCCCTACATCCCTCACTCCCTACCTACCTACCTCACTCCCTACCTACCTCCTTCACTCCCTACCTTTCTCACTCCTTACCTCCAACACTCCCTACCTCCCTCACTCCCTACCTCCCTCACTCCCTACCTCCCTCACTCCCTACCTCCCTCACTCCCTACCTCCCTCACTCCCTACCTCCCTCACTCCCTACCTCCCTCACTCCCTACCTACCTCCCTCACTCCCTACCTCCCTCACTCCCTACCTACCTCCCTCACTCCCTACCTACCTCCCTCACTCCCTACCTCCCTCACTCCCTACCTCCCTCACTCCCTACCTCCCTCACTCCCTACCTCCCTCACTCCCTACCTCCCTCACTCCCTACCTCCCTCACTCCCTACCTACCTCCCTCACTCCCTACCTCCCTCACTCCCTCCCTCCCTCCCTCACTCCCTACCTCCCTCACTCCCTCCCTACCTCCCTCACTCCCTACCTCCCTCACTCCCTACCTCCCTCCCTCACTCCCTCACTCCCTCACTCCCTCACTCCCTACCTCCCTCACTCCCTACCTCCCTCACTCCCTACCTCCCTTTCTATTTCTCTTCCTTTTCTCTTGATATTATCTCCCCCACTCCTTTCCGTCTGCCTCCCTTTCCATTTCTCTTTCTCTCTTCTTCCAAAAACACTTTTTGTCTTCATTTCTTTTCCATTTCCACTCCCTTTCTTCTTCTTCTTTTTATTTCCTTTCCTTTCCTTCTCTCTACATTTCCAATTCCTTCCCTCATCCTCCATTTTCTTTCCCTTTTTCCTTCTGCTTCCTTTCCCTTGTCTTTTCCTTCCCTCTTCCTTCCCTTCCTTCCCTTTATTTTCCCCTTCCCTTTCTTCTCCCTTTACTTTCCCTTTCATTTCCTTTTTCTTTCCCTTCACTTTCTCTTCCCTTTCCCTTCGCTTTCATTTCACTTTCCTTTCCTTTCCTTCCCTTCCCTTTCCCTTCCCTTTCCCTTTCCTTTCATTTCCATTTCCTTTCCCTTCCCTTTCCCTTTCCTTTCATTTCCATTTCCTTTCCCTTCCCTTTCCCTTCCCTTTCCCTTCCCTTTCCCTTCCCTTTCCCTTCCCTTTCCCTTCCCTTTCCCTTTCCCTTCCCTTTCCCTTCCCTTTCCCTTCCCTTTCCCTTCCCTTTCCCTTCCCTTTCCCTTTCCCTTTCCCTTCCCTTTCCCTTCCCTTTCCCTTCTTCCCTTTACCTTTCTTTTACCTTTCCCTTCCCTTTCCTTATCTTTCTCTTCTCGTTTGTTCTTCCCTTTCCCTTTCCCTTTCCCTTTCCTTTTCCTTCCCTTTTCCTTCCCTTTTCCTTCCCTTTTCCTTCCCTTTCCCTTCCCTTTTCCCTTCCTTTTCCCCTTCCCTTTCCCTTCCTTTTCCTTTACCTTTCCTTTACCTTTTCCTTCCTTTTCCTCACCTTTTTCTTTTCGTTTGTTCTTCCCTTTCCCTTCCTTTTCTTCTTCCCTCTTTCTCACCTTCCCTTTTATTTCCCTTTGCTTTCTTTTTCCTTTCCTTTCTTTTCCCTTTTTTCTTCTTTCCTTTATATTTCCCTTCCTTTTCCCCCATCCTTTCCTTTCTCTTTTATTTCCCTTTCAATCGCAGATCAGAGCTCAGAGGCATCACAGCACCAGAAGTCGCCCCTGGTTCCCTTGGGGAAGGATTTGGCGTGTGTAGCTTCGGAGCATTACCCATAGGTCGGACCGCGTACGTGCTCTGAGCTCTTACCCGAAAGGATAAAAATTATCGACCACATTTTCAGCACGTGATCTAAGATTATCGTGACGCAAGCACACACACACACACACACACACACATACACACACACACACACACACACACACACACACACACACACACACACACACACACACACACACACACACACGCATACATGTCGGATTGTTTTATTAGAGATAGGCAGCATCTCTATCTTTATGGACAATGTCACACCGAATTTGTAGAGTCGGAGAGAAAGTAAAAGAGACGTCTATGGATGACAGGAGAACAGATGTATAGCATAAGTCAACGATGATTAACATTTTTATTTTATTTTATTTTATCTTATTTTATTTATTTTGGTTTTGGTAAAGAATGCTGAGTGACTTGGTACGTAGGTATTCCACTTAAGCCTCTAGAATATTGATTGTATACACGCACACACACACACATGCACATACACACATACATATGATTACATACACAAACACACACATTCACACACACACACATGATCACATATATACACATATAACACGCACACATACACACACATGCATGCACACATGATTACATATACACACATATGATACGCACATATACACACACATGCACATACACACATACATATGATTGCACACACACACACACACACACACACACATACACACACTCGCATACTTATATTTCCGAATCTATACACGAAGCACACACACATATAAACGCGTACCCCTACACATATATACACAAAGCACACATACACTTATGTACACAAAAAACACGTGCACGCTGAAGAGACGAGATGGCGGCTGGCTCAGAGCCCTCACAAATACTGGATTCCCTCTCTCTGTTCCTTGGCAAAGGAGCATATGTGTAGTGTCACAGCATTACCAACAGATTGTATTATATGAAGTCTGAGATCTCATCTGGGAGAGTAATAACTGATAATCACACGTGCAGCACGTTTTCCAAGACCACAGTGGTAATGCATCGCGCACTGGGGAGAGAAGGTGAAAGTATCCGCTGAGCATATGGGAATGTGGGAAAGGTCGAAGAGATTCGAAGTTAGCGGGGGGATTATAAGTGGGATGGAGGGAGGAGGGATGGAGGCGAGGAGGGATTGGGAGGTCAGGTGGATTGTAGAATAGAATGGGAGGAAAAAGTAGGAGTTGTGAGAGGAAATAGACATATGAGTTTAGTGAAGAGAAGTGGAAATTTTGCATGGAATGATGAGAGTAATTGTAAATATGAAAACTTGAGGAGTGGTAGGAACGAAATTGAAGAATTGTTAGAGATTCGGAGATGATTGATGGGAAAAGTTGATGCGGAGGAAAGGCAGGAATAATGGAACGGACATCGGAGATAGGTAAGAGGCAAGAGAACGTAAGGAAAGTAGGTGAGGCATAGTGGAAAGGAAAGTAAGATAAAAGCGGTAACCGATACACGAAATATGGAACGGGTGGAAGGACGTGGAAACGAACAAAACGAGAGATTTAACGAAGAGAGCTGAGGAGGGTATGGTGTTGGAGGGGGCTGTTGGTCAATGGGAAGAGGAGTGGACCGGGAAAGTAAAGTTTATGAAGATGACTCTGCCACCTTGTCTGTTGACATGAGTCTCTCACTCCACACCCATCGACTGCGTCCTCTCCCGTCCCCCCTCCCCATCCCCCTTTCCCGTCCCCTCCCGTCCCGCCTGTCCCACGGCATTACCTCAGACACCGTATCGACGTCACGCCCTTTTGAACTGCGTCGCGTCGAATCACGTCACGCGGCGAGGGTTCCTCTTCGCCGGCGGGAGAGGGCGCCGAGGATCTTAGTGGCGGAGACATCAATGCTGACGTAGGTAGTCATCCTCGAAGAGAGTGGCGCCTCGCCCCCCCTCGAGATCTAGCATCACCCACGGCCGTTTCAAAGATACATTTTTTTTTCTTTCGTCTGTTTATTTTGAAACCCAGCAGAAAACCAAAAGAAAATAATAAGGACAAAAACCCTCTCACGAGACTGCGTGATACGCGTGAAAACTTAAGTGGGAAGTTTCATTCTTTGAATGTTAAAGTTTGTTTTTCTAATGAGATTGGAGTTTTTATACTCTCAACAAAATTAGCTGATTCCTCTTTTCCCAATACATATGTCATCACAAAAAATAAGAGTCAGGACAATAAGATTTGATGGTGCAGCAATAGGGACAGGGTTTTAGGTTAGAAGCAATGGGATCTTAGGGTTAAGGTATTACCCCGCTTTGTTTAGTCGTTTACCCCATTGTATCAAATAAGCTTGAATTGTATGGTAGTTAACCACCTTTAATGAAAATTGAACATATTCATTCGCCCGTAACATTTCTTGCCCACATTTTTTATGTAATACTTTTTACAACATAATAAACCACTTCTATTACTGTACTTCCAGTATGCTAAAGCAGGATGCAAAAATTAAAACTAAACACATTAGTAGAGCAAACTTTTTTTTTCTGATAAGACAAGGTACCAAAGAGAATTTAAGAGGAGTGTTGCAGCATGTCACTTTGGTAGCTGACCTCCTCCTGGGGTGTACCATTGCAGGCATGCAATCCTAAGCCATGAAAAATCATAACTGTACAAATACATCACCCGTTGTTCAGTATTTGGCATATTCACTACACACAATAATCTCGTAAGAGAAGTAAATTTTGCTAAAAAAAAAATAATAGTAATAATTCGTTTAACAGCAATAAAACGAAACACTTGCAGAGCTTTAGACAGGTTTTTATTATTTTATTCTACTTCAATTCGTCCTATTTATTTATTTATTTATTCATTTATTATTATTTTTTTTGTGTGTGTGTGATCACAATCTTTTGATGCCAAACACAGGATGATATAACGATTTTTCAAACGGCACACAGGGACGAAACCGAATATGTCTGTGGGAGTTTCATAGGCCTAAGGTGAATTGCTTTTAGTAATTCATTTTACCTCATTAAGTTGGTCTGGTCATGCTGAATTAGCCAGTTTGATCGTAATGAATGAAAGTGGAGGCGCATTCCTGGTGTCCCTTGATTCCCATCGTCGTGTTGCGTGAAGGACTTCAGATGAAATGACCAGGTCGTATGTCTCCTGATGGCGAGGTAGGTAGGCAGAGGCAGCAGAGACTGTCTTTGCGCTTAAGCCCCTCCCATCCCGCTTTCTTAGCACAACAGACAGATACACAGCCGTCACAAGTTCATCTTTCTTTCATGGGCAACGAACTGGGGCAGGATTTGAGAACAGGGAAGGAAACTAGCCAGCAAGATAATATGACTATGGTATAAAAGTTAGGTCGCAAGATACATCCTATGCTTGAGGCCCATTCTGAAAGAAGTTTTGATATATAGTATTGATATAGACATAAGCACAAACACAGACACAGGCACGGACGTATGTACACAGACACTCCCACGCAAACATCCTCACAGAAAAAAACAGAGATTAGAAAGCACAATGCACCTATACATGTTCACACACATGTCGAGAAAGACAGACTGACACAGAGAAGTGAACAGGCAAAAACAAAAAGAAAAACATATATATATATATATATATATATATATATATATATATATATATGTTGAGATATTCTGACAGGTTGACATAAGTGGAGCAGGAAACACAGGAGAGAGAGATAGTTAGAGAGAGAGAGAAAGAGATAGGGAGAGAGAGAGAAATGGAGGGAGAGAGAGGAAGAAAAGAGGGGGAAGGGTAGTGTACTCGGTTTGTTCTGCGCCTTTAACATTTTATCTTCTTCGCAGCTCCCTTTACCTTGTCCACCCCCGTCTTCCTGAGAGGACTTCCTCCCCTTTATCCCCTCGTTCTCATCTCCTCTTCCCACTCTCACCTCCAAAGATTTACTCCCTTTTCCTTCTGCCTGTCCCTCCTCACATCCCTGACAACCGCCTACCAACACTCCTTACTTCCTTCACCACCCTCACCACAGCCATTCGTCCCGAACCCCGTCTCGCCCCGAAGGATGTCGTACAAGTCGAAGATATGAAGAAACCCCGCCGTCATATATCACCCGAAAATGTGTCTGCTGCGCAGACGCCAAAGTGGCTGTTTCTGCGCAGCACAGGCCGGCGTGCGGGCGCACGAGCGAGCGGCCGGGAGACCGTGGCCGGCCCTGCGCAAGTGGTTGTTCCCTGCGCCGATAAAGCCGCGCAGCACGACGAGCGTTCGATTCTACGTCACTCATGAGCGTAATAAAACGGCGCACGACGAATTCATTAACGGGGCAGCGAGCCATCCAGGGATCGGTTCGTGGGTGGGGAGGGATTGGGTGAATGGGCTTTCCTTACCCTTCTCTCCATCCGCTCCCTCTCTCTCTTTCTCTCTCTCTCTCTCTCTCTCTATATATATATATATATATATATATATATATATATATATATGTATGTATATATATATATATATATATATATATATATATATATGTATATATATAGACAGTACTTCTGACCCAGGGCAGTGGACAAGATGCAGGGATGACCCGTCATTCAGGAGGTGCCAAGATAAGAGGGAGGGAAGAGGGTAGAGGGGACACAAGCAATATGTAGGGGATGAAATAGGTGGGAGTGGTTTCTTTGGTATATGTATGTATGCACACACACACACACACACACACACACACACACACGTATATATATATATATATACATATATATAAATATAAATATATGTATATATATTTTTTTTTTTTTTTTTATCCATCTATCTATCTTTATCTCTCTATCTTTCTCTACGGTGTTCCTCAGATCCAACATGAATCGTGGACGAAGAAAAAATAAATAGATAAAAGGTTAAGTAGGAAGAATAGGCGCAACGAACCCAATACCGAAGACCCGACGGTCGTAAGTCGGAAACTAAAGTCCGACCAGTTTTCCATTTCTCCTTCTCGTCTTTTTTTTTTTTTTTATTGTTGTTGCTGATCTTCTTTTTCTTATTTTTTCTTTTCTTCTTCTTCTTCTTCTTCTTCTTCTTCTTCTTCTTCTTCTTCTTCTTCTTCTTCTTCTTCTTCTTCTTCTTCTTCTTCTTCTTCTTCTTCTTCTTCTTCTTCTTCTTCTTCCCGTTCTTCTTCTTCTTCTTCTTCTTCTTCTCGTTCTTCGTCTTTTTCTTCTTGTTCTTCTCGTTCTTCTTCTTCGCGTTCTTCTTCCTCTTCTTTTTCTTCTTCCCCATTGTCCTCGTTTTCTCCTTCTTCTCCTTTTTCCTCTACTTGTCCTCCGTGTTGTTCTTTTTCTATTCCTTCCTCTTCTCCTTCCTGTTATTTTTTCTTCTTTCTATATTTTTTCTTTATAAACTTCTTAATTTCTTATTTTTCCTTTTTATTTGACTCCGTCTCCTTTATCGTATTCTTTTTCTTTTTATTATCCTTTTTACAATAATTTCTTGTTTTTTTTTTTTTGTTTTTTACTCTTTCTCTTCTTTCCATTCTTCTCCGTCTTTCCCCTATTCTTCTTTTTTTTTATTACTTGATCTTCTTTTTTTCTCTTTCTACTTCTCTGCTCTTTTTCCCTTTTTCTTTTTTCTTCATTTATTTTTTTTTACCTTTTTCTTATTCTTCTTCTTCATATTTTTCCTCCCCTTCACTTTCTTTTTATTCTTATTTTCATTCGTAGTCTCCTGTTTTCTTGATTCCTTTCATCTGTCTTATCTTACCTCTTCTTATTATTCGTCTTCTTGTCCTTATTATCTTATTCTAACTTCTATTATTATACCTTACCTTACCGTCGTGCCATATCCTCTTGGACTTCGACAACCATGGAGCGCCACCGTTCACGGTCCCTCCCTAGTTACTTGTAACATCTGTGCTGGTTTGATTTGTTTTCCCGTCGCCCTCATCAGCCCGTCCATATACTTCTCCCTCTGCTTTCCTCTTGCTCTCCTTCCCTCCACCATTCCCGTCATCACCACCTCTTCCAACCCTTCCCTCCTCTATTATTATGCACAAGTTTATTTCGTAGATATTTAGCCGTTCTCGATCTTGGTGAGGTCGCCAAAGTAGAAGAGGAGAACGAGGTGGATAAGAAGAGGAAGAGGCCGAAGAGAGGAAGGAGGAGAGGGAAAATGGGAAGGAGATAAAGCGAAAGAAAAGTAATTAGGAAAGAAGCATGGACAGGAGGAGGCAAAGGAGAAAGGAGGAGTGGGAGGAGGAGGAGGAGGAGGTGGGAGAAAACTCAAATTAAGGGAAATGAGAGGAATTGGGAAGTAGAAGGAGAAATGAAAGGGAGGAAGGGGAAAGGAGAAATAGATGCGGAGGAAAAGGACAATAAGTAAATGGATTAAAGGAATTGAAGTGTTGAAAAAAGTGTTGAAAAAAGTGTTGAAAAAAATGTTGAAAAACTGTTGAAAATGTGTTGAAAAAAGTGTTGAAAAAGTGTTGAAAAAGTGTCGAAAAAAGTGTTGAAAAAAGTGTTGAAAAAGTGTTGAAAAAAGTGTTGAAAAAAGTGTTGAAAAAAGTGTTGAAAAAGTGTTGAAAAAGTGTTGAAAAAAGTGTTGAAGGGGAAGGAAAAGATAATGGTAGAAGTAGAAAGAGGAGGTGAATGAAGAGGAAGGAGAGGAGAGAGGAGGATGAATTGCTCTAAACACACGCCCCATTTGGCCGTTGTAGTCCTCAACAAGTAAAATCTGTTTTGCATGAAAACTACAGGTAATAGATTGCAGTTGACAAGCCAATATTAAGGAGAAGATAGACTGCGGAGGGAGGGAGAGTTAGTACGAGAAGTTGGGGGGAGGAGAGGATATGGAGAGAGAGAGAGAGAGAGAGAGAGAGAGAGAGAGAGAGAGAGAGAGAGAGGGGGGGGGATGTTTGGCAATGGGTGAATGGAGTCCGGTCTCTGATCGGTGGAGAGGACGAAGTTGAACAAGTATGTGACTGAAGTCCTTGAGTTGTATTCATAAAGATGCCTTAGTCTGAAAGCTCGTCATAACAACCTTGGTTCTACAGGTTCCTTTCAGCTGAATGGAATTGTCTGGAGCCAGGATTAGTGGACGGGAGGTACATTTCAAAAGACTTTTCAGTGAAATGGTACAACACGCAGCTTACCTCAGATTTCTTCAAGTTTTATGTTATATATCTTCACTTCGGAAACAATATAATAGAAGAAAAAATCAATCTGACTAATGGAAAGGATTTTGAAAAGTTGAATCATGGCATATCTTAAATCCCAGTCATCTTTATGAATGCAGGTATGGCCCCAAAACTCGTCATATGCCTTTCCTCAGAACGTGGCCGAGTCAGCTTAAAAAAAGAAAATTGGGATAGATGAAAGCACCATCTGCCTTTTTTTTCTCACACGAAAACCAAATTTAATTCATTAGTTTGAGCGATGATTCTTAGAAAATCATTGAAAAAAATAGAAAAGCATTGATGGTTTTGTATTCCCAAACAATGTTGTTGTTGTTGTTGTTTTGTTTTGTTTTGTTTTGTTTTTTCCCGGAAGATTTTCGTACTTTATCTTCAGTGGCTGACACCTTGCCAACATGTCGCAGATAACGTTTTCATTCGGAGCATACTTCGTTAGGTGTGTCACTTTACTAACACGCAAACGCTATTCCCCATAGATTCTCCCAATAAACCCTCACGAAGTCACCCTCCTTATTCCAAACAA
>NC_134780.1:3427327-3439827 GCF_046742065.1 Oratosquilla oratoria | reverse complement strand
TTGTACAACAGAGAATGTCAAAGAATATATTTTCGCAAATATACTTTAGGTTTTGTTCTGACCAGTGCCGGGGCGACTGTCTCCAGCCAAAGGGGACGGGGTACCTTTAGTACTGTTTAACTTCCTCGCATTCAGGAACTTCTTCTTCAGTCAGTTGTAACCACCAACTCATCGATAACTACTATTGTGCGGATGGGGCCCTCTTGGGCCTCTAATTAATTGGGAACAAGTACCTTGTGGTTAGAAGTCTACTGGAGCTAATTTTCATAGCTCTAGTTTTCTTCTTCTTTTTTGCCCGAGCTAAAACTGCTATCACCTTCTCTTTTGAGGATACAATCAGACTTGGAGAATTTACCTTATCTACCCCAATATTGGTTGAGAATCTAAGGTCGTATGCATACAAGAAATGTTATGAACCATAGCCTACATTCGACCACTACTTGCAATGATCTTTTTTCTTCATTTTTCTCCCCTTCTTCCTCTTCCTCCTTCCACAACTCGTCATTCTCGGCCTATTTCTAGTCTTTGTCATCCTTCTCTTCATCTTCCTACTCTTCCTCTTCTTCATTTTCCTTTTTTTCCTCTTTTTTCTCCGATTCTCCCAATCCCTTTCCTCAACTCCCTTTCTTCCCACTTCTTCTCTTTATCCTCCATTTTTTCCTCATCCTCCTATTCCTTCTCTTTTTTTCCTCCCTCTTTTACTCTTTCGCCTCCGCCTTTTCCTCTTCCTCCTCTTCATTTTACCTCTCCTCCTACTCCTCCCTCTTCTTCTACGTCTTCCTCATTCTCTCTTTTTTCTCTCTCTCTTTCCTCGTTTTTCTCCCTAGCCTCCTTGTTCCTTCTTTTACCCCCACTCCTTATACTTCTTTTACTCCTTTTTCTTTTCTTTCTTTTCTTCTGCTTCCTCTTCCTTCTCTCCTTCTCATCCTCTTTAAGCTCTTTCTCCAGCTCCTCCATGTCTTCCTATTCCTCCGCTTCCTTCTCATCCTATTCCTCCTCTTCCTTCTCTTCCTCTTTCTCCTCATCCTCTACATCTTCTTCATCATCCTCATTCTCTTCTATTCTTTGTAATCCAGAGAACCAAAGACAATCATGGATTTTGTCCTTCCACTTCAAATTCACTCATCATCATGCATTTCAGCAGACGTCTACGCTCTCTTTTCAGTCGGTGAACAGATTTAATTGGCTTTGTCTGATCCTCGACTCCCACCTTTCTTGTTTTTTCTTTCTAAAGTATCTAAAATTTCCTCTCTCTAAACCTGTGCCCTCCTCAGGTTTCTGCCACCACACGAGGTGAGAGCCGACAGATCATTTATCTGAAATATCTACTGAACCCTCATACAAACCAAAACTGCTTATGGGTGCCAAGTTTACTCCTCTGCCTGAACCACAGCCCTTTTGAATGTTAGACTTCATTCGCTCTCTTAGCCTGTGCCTCAACATAGGTACTTTCCGCAATACTTTCCTTTGTAATCCTTTCCCACTTACCTTCTCAACCTCCTGCCACTCCTGCCACGCACATCTTCACAGAAAGCTTTCGATCTAACCATAGAATAGGTTTAGCAGTTTGTCTCCTACAAACGCAGAATCTCAACCTCCTCTCTTCGGTTTCATCTTTCGAGTTGAACTCTTTGATATCAGGACTGCCTTACACCTCATTTTCAGTTTTCCCTTTTTCTTTTATAACCATCTTTGATTCATGTTGTGCCTTAAATCCTTCCATTCCTTATCTCCATCTTTTATTAATCCATCTACGCCTCATTCAGTTTCTAATCCGCTTCAAATCAAAGTCATTTTGCTAGACATAATATCATATTGGTATCCATGGCAATGAATGAGCCGACAGGACACTTCAGGAGACACCATCGAAGTTGATCAATACTTCCACCTCCATCAATTCTTCACCCACTCAACTCCTTGCAACAGCCTTCTTTTTCAAACAGCGATTCTAGTTTTTAGGAGAACCAATACCCATATCTTCTCTTGATATTTCCCTTCAAGAGACAAAACACCTATCCAGACTATGAGCCCACCTTACGCTACGCACATTCTAACGTCACACCTTAACACTCCCCAGGTTCAGATTTTGCACACTTCCTTATTTACCCGACACTCCACTAATTAACCCGCGCCTACGACTTCACTCCATAACCTCCATCATAATTTTTCGAAACCGGCGCGATATTGTTTTTTTTTTCTGAAAAAAGTGTTGGTGAATAGTCAGCCAAAGCGACAATACCTCACAACCTCCTCCTCTGCATCTACGTTCCCTTTGTTTCCCTCGTTCGCTGTGTTACCTTCTTCCTCTTCTTCTTCCTTTTCTTCTTCTTCTTCGCGTTCTTCTTCTTCGCGTTCTTCTTCTTCGCGTTCTTCTTCTTCTTCTTCTTCTTCTTCTTCTTCTTCTTCTTCTTCTTCTTCTTCTTCTTCTTCTTCTTCTTCTTCTTCGCGTTCTTCTTCTTCGCGTTCTTCTTCTTCGCGTTCTTCTTCTTCGCGTTCTTCTTCTTCGTGTTCTTCTTCTTCGCGTTCTTCTTCTTCGCGTTCTTCTTCTTCGCGTTCTTCTTCTTCGCGTTCTTCTTCTTCGCGTTCTTCTTCTTCGCGTTCTTCTTCTTCGTGTTCTTCTTCTTCGCGTTCTTCTTCTTCGCGTTCTTCTTCTTCTTCTTCTTCTTCTTCTTCTTCTTCTTCTTCTTCTTCTTCTTCTTCTTCTTCTTCTTTTTTTTGTTCTTCTTCTTCTTCTTCTTCTTCTTCTTCTTTTTGTTTTTGTTGTTGTTCTCTTTCTTTTTCTTCTTCTTCTTCCTCTTTTTCTTTTTCTTTTTTGTTGTTGTTGTTCTTCTTCTTCTTCTTCTTCTTCTTCTTCTTCTTCTTCTTCTTCTTCTTCTTCTTCTTCTTCTTCTTCTTCTTCTTCTTCTTCTTCTTCTTCTTCTTCTTCTTCTTCTTCTTCTTCTTCTTCTTCTTCTTCTTCTTCTTCTTCTTCTTCTTCTTCTTCTTCTTCTTCTTCTTCTTCTTTATCTCTTCCTCTTCTTCTTTTTTCTTCTTTTTTATTTCTTCTTCTTCTTCTACCTCTTCTTCTTTTTCTCCTTCTTTTGTCACTTTTCCTTCGTCTCTTCTTCTTCATCTTTTTTTTTGTTACTTTTTCTTCCTTTCTTCGTTTCCTCTTTCTTCTTTTTTTCTGATTATTCTTCATCCTCTTCTTCTTCTTCTTTTTTTTTTACCTTTTTGATTAGCTGCGAAGAGTTAATTGAAATACCTGTGAGGTCTTCAATGCAGGGAGACTCCTTCGCCTGAAAAAAAAAAGATAGATGAAAAAAAAAACTCTATTCGGCGCGATACTAAGTGTGAGTGCGTCACAATGTCGACGAGTCCAGAAACATCCAGAGTGTCCGGGAAAGGTCCGGCGAGTGATAAGCAGAGTCCGGTGAGACTCGAATCCGCAGGGTTCCGTCCCGGGCGACCAAAAATGCTTTTAGCTAACAAAAGTGCTCTTTGGGAACAATTCCCCCTTGTGGTCATCTTTCCCGTTGACAGAAGTCGTCTTTCTCTTGATAAGCGGCCCGACCCGTCCTCTGGTTTCAGGTCTGAGGCCTCAAAGTGTTTGTATGAGGTCTGTAGTACTCATCACGAAGCTCCACTTCCTTTCGCCTGAAGGTCATAAAAAACAAAAGAATTATCACAGATTGGTTTATCTCTCATTCCATCTCTATCTCTATCTCCATCTCCATCTCTGTCTCCAACCTCATACTGCCTATTCTCTTACTCTCCTTCTTCTCTTCCTTCTCCTTCCCCTCCCCTGCCTCCTCCTTCTTTTCTTCTCCTCATCCCCCTCCTCCCCTTCTCCTTTTCTTTCCTCCTCCTCCATGCTTCTCCTCTTTTTTTTCTCTCCTTTTTTTCCTCCGCATCCTTTTCTTCCTTCTCCTCCTCCTCCTCCTTCCTCTTCCTCATTCTCCTCATCCTTTCCTACCCACATTTCTTCTCATCCTCCCCTTTTTCTTTCCCTTCCTCTTCCTTTCCTTCCCCTTTTTTTCTCCTCTCTCTCCTCCTCTTTCTCATCCACCTCCTCCTCCTCCTCCTCCTTCTCTTCCTCGACCTCCTCATCCTCATCCTCATCCTCATCCTCCTCTTCCTCTTCCTCTACTTTCTTTTACTTCCCCTCTTCCTATTTTTCCTCCCTTCTTCCCCTCCCCTCCAACTTCTTTTCCCTCACCTTTCTCCTCCTTCTTATTCACCTCTTCCCCCCATGACCTACCTCCACTTTACCCTCCCTCCTCCTCCTCCTCCTCCTCCTCCTCCTCCTCCTCCTCCTCCTCTTCCTCCTCCCTCGCGCCCGACAACGCCTGCATTCCTCCCCAGGCGGCAACATTAATTTGTGTCTTTTCTTCCTCTCCACCCCCTCCCTTCCTCTTCCTCTTCCTCTTCCTCATCCTTCCCTTTAGCCACCCCCTCCTTCCCGTCCTCCTCTTTGTCTTTGTTCTCTTCTGTTTCTTTCTTTCTCTCTCTCTCTCTCTCTCTCTCTCTCTCTCTCATTTTACTTCCGTCCATTTCATCTTCCTCTTCTTCTGCTCTTCTTCCCCTACTTCCTCTTTCTTTCCCATTCTCTCTTCATTCTTCCATCACTCTCCTTCTTACGTACCTCATCCTCTCTTCCCTTTCCTTCTTCTCTCCTACATTTTCCTTTTCTTTTTACTTTCTTCTTCTTTTTATTTCTTTTATTTTTTTCATTTCCTCTTCCTTCCATTCTATTACATTCTCTTTATTATCACCTGGACTTCTCAAGTCCTCATCCCTTTCCTCTCTACCTTGTTCCTTCTTTCTTCTACTTCTTCTTTCTTCTTCTTTCCTTACGCTGCTATCCCTTTTCCTTTTCTATTTTTTTCTACAGTTTACGACTACTTTTTTTTCCGACCCTCCTTGCTCTTACTTTCCCCTTTTCTCCTTTTGTATTTACCTAGTTGTATTATACGGGAAGAGAGCTATGCTCGTAGTGACCCGTCTTTATATCTTTCAGCATCTAATTTGTTCTGAAATTCTTGCATAGTTTTTGCACACACTGTTGCCTCATCCAATTTGTTCCAGATATTCACCACTCTGTGTGGGAAACTATTCTTTCTCATATCTCTTCTATAACTATCCTTTTTGAGTTTCTTTTCATGTCCTCTTGTTTTTATTTTATCCCACTTTAACAAATCTTCTCTCTCGAGGACTTCCATCCTTTTCGTAATTCTGTAAATAGAAGGTAGATCACTTTCTCTTCTTTGTTCCGGGGCTGGTAGTTCCAGTTTGGATAATCTTTTATTCATATGTCAATTTAGAGAATGTTGGTGCCATATTTGTTGTTGCTCTTTGTATTCTTTCTACACACACATATACCCAAGGCTTTTTCCCCCTTACACGGGGAGGTGGCCAAAAAACAAAGGCATAAATACCAATCCCACCCATTCCATCCCCAATACACCCCACTCCCCTCCACCCTCTACCCTCCCTATTATCTTGGCACCTCCCGGATGCGGGGTCATCCCTGCATCTTGTCCACTGCCCTAGGTCAGAAGCAGTGTAGCAAGACACAGCACATCCACAGCAATGCCGCTTCATTAAATCGGTAACCCCCCCCCTCTCTGTCCCCTCTTGCGGAAGTTTCTTCTCGTGTCCTCTTGTTTGTGTGTGTGTGTGTGTGTGTGTGTGTGTGTGTGTGTGTGTGTGTGTGTGTGTGTGTGTGTGTGTGTGTGTGTGTGTGTGTGTGTGTGTGTATGTGTGTGTGTATTCACCATGGTCTTTCACCATGGTCTTCACCATGGTCTTTTGGATCACGTATTGGACTCGTGATCGTCAGCCATTTCCCTCCCGGAAGAGAGCTCAAAGCTCGTATGACCGATCAATGGGTAATGCTGTGACCTTACACGCACACACACACC
This sequence comes from Oratosquilla oratoria, assembly GCF_046742065.1. Taxonomy (NCBI): domain Eukaryota; kingdom Metazoa; phylum Arthropoda; class Malacostraca; order Stomatopoda; family Squillidae; genus Oratosquilla; species Oratosquilla oratoria. Next base: position 3,433,924 of record NC_134780.1, on the reverse strand, counting down.
CAACTCCTCGCCCACGAGAGTTGTAGTAATGACTTGAAGCGCAGCGATACTGAAATAATTTCAGCCCTGGGAAGAATTCGAACCCGGACCGCCGTAGTGACAGTCAGAGAAGAAAGTATAACTTCTATATTTCGGCTAATAGCTATAGCCCTCTTCAGGAAAGTACAGATTACAAGAATTTGCAGAGACATAAGTACAATTGAGATGTGAGTAGAAGGGGAACACGCAGAGCTAAAACCGGACAATCCGTCGCGCAGGGCGGAGTCAGAGGTGAGGGGATGTGTGGGTGGAGGTGTGAGGTCAGAAGGGAAGCGGGGTGGGAGCGGGGTCAGGAGGGTGATAATTCTTAACCAAACGGCTCACAGCTAGCCGTGAGATTATGTCCGGGGACCATTGACCTTTGGAGATGTTCAAGTTCGGACATTCTTCGATTAAGGCTGATTCAACAATTTTTCTTCTAAAGCTACAGTTGGACTTAAACAAAATTTTGGCCTTGTCCCAGTCAAGACTGTGATTTTTGGTACTGACGTGTTGGAACACAGCGGAATTTTCCTGGGCATACCTAATGGATCTTTTGTGCTCCGTTAACCTGGTGTTAAGATCCCTTCCGGTCTGACCAAGGTACACTAAATCACAATCTTTATAAGGAAGGCTATACACTCCTGGGGCCTCATTTCCCTTTAACCTTTGATGAACATTAACAATCTGTTTGTGTACAGTGTTGGGGTAAGGTTAGGCAACTGTGAGACACTTGTTGGGAATTAATTTAAAAGAAGGACTGATGGAGTTACAATAGGGGATTTTTAAAATATCTTTGAAAAAGGGTTGTGTGGTGGGAACTGAATTTTTATGATGGCTGGCCCTAGCCTTGCTGAGTGCTTGATCCAGGAACCAGGACGGGTAGGCCAAATTCAAAAGTTGCCTTTTGATGAGGTTAATCTCCCGGTCCAAGAATCTAGGACTACAAATCCTGAAAGCTCTCAAGAAAAGGCCGCAGGCATCACTCTTCTTGACTTTATCGGGATAGTTGCTGAAAGTCATCAGATCCCTTTCCTAGACATTTTAATTAGAAGGATTGATGGGGAATTATTTTTTACAGTTTATAGAAAACCCACCCATTCAGGCATCTCTCTCCACTTTTTCAGCAACCATCCCGACAAAGTCAAGAACACACACACACACACACACACACACACACACACACACACATTATATATAAATATATTTTATATATATATATATATATGTTATATATATATATGATGCTATTTCCCTCATGCGGATGAATAAAATCATCTGGTGACTATCTTTCAAACTGTACCAGTCCGGTGGCTATAGTCGAAGATCTCCTTTGAGCGTTACCCCAAACCTGGTCCTGAAAGCGTGATAACTGATCCTCTTGTCAAGTTTGAGAACTGCAACGCCAGCGGGGGGATGGTAGGGTGTCGCGGACATCTCTTAAGTAGACCTCACCGATAAGAGGCCGCACAGCAGAGAGGGAAGGGAGCGGCCCAAAGAGGAAAAGGAGAAGAGAAATGAGAGTACAGGGAAAGTGTATGGAGACGAAGGGAGGTGGTGAGCAAGTGGGGAGCGGAGCGGAGAACATGAGAGATGAGTAAGGAGAGCAGAGAGGGGGGAGAGAGGAATTGGAGAGAGCAAAGAGTGGATATGAAGGAAGAGGGAGAGGGGCTCCTGTGGCTAGAGGGTAAGGAGAAGCGAAGGGGGGCAGCTGAGGGTACAGTAGGCGGTAAGAGGAGAGAGGTAGGCAAAAGAGAAAGGGGAACAAACTCCTTCCCCTCCACACGCTCCAAATCTCAGAAAACGAGAAAGCACAAGACAAACGAGAACAGCGCCCCTCCCCCCTCCCAAGTCCCCCTCCTCCTCCTTCCAAACCTCCCCCTCTCCTCCCCCCCCGCTCCCCTCCCCCCTCCCCCTCTCCCCTCACCCGACCCCCTCTCCCCTCCCCCTCTCCCCTCTCCCCATTCGCCTCCCCCTTTCCCCTCTCCCCTCCCCCTCTCCCCCCTCGCCTCCCCCTAAACCATTCTCACTATCTTCCTTCTCCCTTCTTCCCTCTCCCTTTTCTTCCTTTCCCCTTTTCTCCTCTTTCCTCTACCATCTCCACTCCCCTCTCTCCTGCCCTTCCTCTCTTCCCTTTCCCTTTTCCTCTTTTCCTCTCTTTTCTCTCCTATCTCTCTCTCCTTCCTCCCTTAGTCTTTACTCTCTACTCTCTCCCCATCTCCATTCTCCTATCTTCTCTCTTCCTTCTTCCCTCCCCAATACTTCCCCCACCCCTTGTTCTTCTTGCCTCTTCTTTCTCCCCCTCTCCCATTCCTTGTTTCCTCTCTACCCTCCTCTTTCCCCTTTCCCTTCGCTCCGTCTCCTCTCTTTCCTCTCCTCTCCTCTCCTCTCCTCTCCTCTCCTCTCCTCTCCTCTCCTCCACCCTCCTCTACTCTCCTCTCCTCTACTCTCCTCTCCTCTACTCTCCTCTCCTCTCCTCTACTCTCCTCTACTCTCCTCTCCTCTCCTCTCCTCTCCTCTCCTCTCCTCTCCTCTCCTCTCCTCTCCTCTCCTCTCCTCTCTTCTCCTCTGAACCATCCCGGTTTCGCCTCTCCCCTCTCCCATCTCCCCTCTCCCTTCTTCCCTTTCTCCTCTTGCCTATCCTCCTTCTCCTCTCTTGTCCTTAGTTTCACTCTCTCTCTCCTCTCTCCCAACTTTCCCTCTCTCTCCTATACCTTTCCTCTCCTTCTCCCCTCACCCCTCTCCATATCTTTCGTCTCCCTTCTCTCTTCTCCCTTCTCCTCTCTACTCCTGCCTCCTCTCTCTTTTTACCTTCTCTTTTACCCCCATAATATCTTTACCCATCTTCACTTTCCCCCTCCCCCTCTTCCCACTCCCTTCTTCCCTCTCTCTTTTCTCCAATCTCTCCCTCCTCCTGATCTCCCTCTTTCCACTCTCCTCAATCCTTTCTTTCTCTCTCCCCTCACCCTCTCCCCTCACTCCATCTCCCCTCTCTCTTTATTTCTCTCTCCTACCCCCAGCTCCCCTCTCTCCTCCCTCTCCTTTCCTATTTTTTCCCTCTCATTTCTCCCCTCTCCTCTCTTCCCTCATATCACTCTACCTAACCTCTCCCCTTTCCTTCGCTCTCTTCTCTCCTCTCTTTTCTCCCTCCTCTCCCCCTCGCTCTTCTCCCCTCTTCTCTAGCCCCTTTCTACCCCCTCCCCTCCTCCCTCTCTTTTGTCTTTTCTCTTCTTTCTCTCCTCTCTTCTCTCCTCTCCTTCCTCCACTCTTTTCCCTCCTCTCTACCTTCTCTCCTCTCCTCCCTTCCGCAGTTTTCCTCTTCTCTCTCTTTCCTCCCCTTTCCTCTCATTTCTCCAGAGATTCTATGCGGTCAGTATGGTGTTGAGTTTAGTGACACCCCTACTGACCAGAGTCACCCAGCATCCTTTTATAAATGAAAACTAATTCATTCAAAGAATTTTTTTTTCCACCTGTTTGGCTTCATCTCTTTCGCGTCATCTTGTCTCCAAATATAGAAGCGCTGGTTACCGGCCATGAAACGCAATCTCTTCCCTCTTTTCTTCCTCCTCTCTCTCTCTCTCTCTCTTCTCCTTTCTTCGTTTCTCCTACCTCCCATCCTCCTTTTCCTTCTTCCCTCTCGTCTCCTTCCTTAATCTCTTGTCCTTATTTTCTCCTTCCCTCCTCTTTTTCTCCCTCTCCTTTTTCTTACTCTCCTCTTTTTCTCCCTCCTCTCTCTCCTCTTCATCCTCCTTCTCTTTTCCTCCCTCCAGGTTTCTCTCGTCTCTCTCACTCTTCCTCTCCTCTTTATCTTCCTTCTCTTTTCTAGCCTCCTCTTCTCCTTCCTCCCTCGCTTTTCGCTCTTCTTCCTCTCTTATCTCTTCTCTCTTTATTCTTTTTCCTCTTCTTTTTCTCTCTTCCCTCCGCCTTCCTTTGTACCTTTTCTCTTTTTTCTCTCCCCTTCTGTCCTCCTTCCTCCCTCTCCTCTCACCTTCCTTATCTCCTCTCCCTTTCCACTTTCTCTCCCTCATCCTCTCCATATTCCTTCTCTCACCATCCTCCTCCCCTTCTCCCTCTCTTTTAATCTCATTAATCTTATCCCTCTTCTCTCTCTATTCCCCCATCCCTACTCTCCTCCCTCTCCCTCACCCCTTTCCTCCCTTTCCCTCTCCCTCCTCCCTCGCTTCTCCCTCTCCCTCTCCCTCCCTCGCTTCTCCCTCACTTGGCGCGCCAGCACTAACAAATAACGCCCAGCGAGTGGCTGATTCGTTGCGCCCATTTCCGGATGAACGCTTCTACTGCGCCGACCCCGCCGCCGCCGCAACCGCAGCCGCAGCCGCCGCCGCAGCCGCCTTCGAGTCGCGGCAGAATATATTATAACGAAAGAAATAACAGAGAGACAGTGACGGATAGCAAATTACCGTAGGTCCCTACAACGAAACCGGTACATTTTTGCACCGGTTTCTTAAGCTTAGCCGGCGGCGGTTTCAATAGGGGGATGTCGTCACACACCCTAAACCTTTTCCTATATACACATTCTTACCAATGTCATTGTTATCTTTGCTTGCGTGAGTGCCGTGTGTGTGTGTGTGTGTGTGTGTGTGTGTGTGTGTGTGTGTGTGTGTGTGTGTGTGTGTGTGTGTGTGTGTGTGTGTGTGTGTGTGTGTGTGTGTGTGTGTGTGTGTTTACCTAGTTGTATTTACCTAGTTGTATCTTACGGGAAAGGGAGCTACGCTCGTGGTGTCCCGTCTTTGTATCTCGCAGTATCTAGTTTGCTCTTAAATTCATGTATGATTTTTGCACACACTATTGTTTCGTCCAATTTGTTCCAGACATCCACCACTCTGTGTGGAAAGTTGTTCTTTTTCAGGTCCCTTCTACAGTATAAATGTCATTTTTTAGTTGTTTTTTTTATGTCCTCTTGTATTTCTCTTATCCCAATTTAATAAGTCTTCTCTATCAAGGATTTTCATTCCTCTCATGATTCTATAGATGGTCAATAGGTCACCTCTTTCTCTTCTTTGTTCCAGAGTTGGTAATTCCAACTTTGACAATCTCTCTTCATATGACAGTTTTGAAAGTGTTGGGGCCATCTTCGTAATTGCTCTTTGGATTCTTTCAATTTTCTTTATATTCTTTTTAGTACTGTGTGTCCATAATGTCGCCTTATCAGTGTGATTAGTATTTTCTTTACCATTTCTTCGTCCAAGTAGGTAAAGGCCTCCTTTATTGGTCTTAGCAAGTTGTAGGTTTCTCCGACAATTTTGTTTATCTGCTTATCAGGAGTCATGTCCTTTGTTATAATATATATATATATATATATATATATATATATATATATATATATATATATATATATATATATATATATATATATATATTTTTGTTTTTTTTTTTTTTTTTTTTTTTTTTTTCCAAATTCCATTTTGCTACATTTCTTTATGTTGAAGTCCACTTCACTTCTGATTCCATTCCCAAACCCTGTTTAGGTCTCTCTGTAGCGACTGACAGCCTTTTTCTGTACTTGTTTTTCTCATCAGATTTGTGTGTGTGTGTGTGTGTGTGTGTGTGTGTGTGTGTGTGTGTGTGTGTGTGTGTGTGTGTGTGTGTGTGTGTGTGTGTGTGTGTGTGTTTGAGAGAGTGCGTGTGCGTGTGTATGTGGGTACGCGTGTGCGTTTGAATGTGTGTATCTGTGTTTGTGTGTGCGTGCGTGTAAGTGTACGTGTTTGTGTGCGTGTGTACGTAAATTGGAGCTGCTAGACAACATGGCCACCCCGAAGATGCGTTCTGACCCCTTCCATCCGCCTGACAAGTGAATGTCTGCATGTGCAGTGTAGGAAAGTCCTGAGACCACACACCGACACGCGTCTCTTCTCAAAACAAAGATAAACTAATCAATGGACGGGCGACCAGAGCCTTTGCTGGAAGGTAAGGCTCGTAATTTCATTAATTTATCGGCAATTTCTAATGAAAATGTGTGGGAGATATGCACAAAGTGACATTCAAAGACGAGAAATTTCAGTAAAGATGATTTAAGTTTAGGGACGTGAAACAACACTGCATAAAGCTGGGGAATCGCTGATTGGTCGAAATTCCAGGCGGCATGACGTCACGAGCAAGGCAGCCAATGAACAGGAGGGATTGGCTCACGTGTGTTCTGGTAGATTTACCATGGTACTGTTGTAGTTGCATAAAGGGACAAAAGCATGGAGATATAACGCACACAACTCATTGATACATAAGTCCTCTATAAATATGTCTATAAAAGTGCAGCGTTTATACAAGAGTGACATGGCCGTGTCTAGTTACCTAGCCACATGAAACCCATACTAGCCAGGCTAAATCTAATTTGGTCAGAACTGGCTAAGCCCACACATGTTCAGCTTAGCCAAAAGTTGTATCCTATCCACCACTTTTGCAGCCCTAATGATGCTATCTAACCCCGCACTAACCCTGATAGTATAAGCTTAAGCAACCCAACCAACATAAAAACCGACCTTAGAACCAAGTACGGATTTTCGTAAAATACAAGTGAATCGTGGTCCAGATAGGCTGGAGCTTCGGTTGACAAGTGCACATGGA
>NC_134780.1:3407327-3409827 GCF_046742065.1 Oratosquilla oratoria | reverse complement strand
AGAATCCAAACGCAGTCTGGCCCGTCCACTGTGTACAATTCACCGCTGTACCACGATGACCCTGTTATTCACCAAGTAAATCCCTTTCCTCCAGTGACCATCTTTCTCTTCAAGCAGTCTCTTCCATCTTCTTGGTCTTCCCTTTGTTAGTCTTCCTTCCAAAATTTCTTCATACGCTCTTAACTTGTCTGTCACTTTTTATATTCTTTGTGTTCCTATGCCACCTCGGCAAGGCTTTAGCCATCTGTTCTTTGATATTTACCATCTCCCAAAGATTTTCTTTTTCTTTTTCATTTCTTTGAAATCCGTTCTAATCTCTCAATCCTATATTCAGCCTGCAGACAGTCAATCTTCACGAATGTTAACCCTCTTTCATTGATATTATGTGAACATCCATAGCTCACTTCCATAGAGCAGCGTGATATTCACTGTGCTTTCAAACATGCCTATCTTTGCCTTTATTGATAGTTCCTTAACACTACGTTTTCTTCATCCCTCTCGCTAGTTATGTGGTTTCTAGTATTCTATGCTTAATTTTTGCCTTCGTTTTTATATGCCTATATCCAACCTACACTACCTGCTTCTAAATATCTGAGACCCTGACCTCCTTTTTCCCATTTTCTTTCGATGGACCTGTAGGGGTTTTTTCTCTCTTTTTCCTAGTATAATCACCACAGTTACTTCCTCTTCTTCTTCTTTTTGTTTTTTGTGTCTTTATTTTTTTCTTTCCTGTTCCTTTCCATAACACTGCTCCCGTTTGACAACTCCTGGATGGCACCTTCTTTGATCACCCCATCTATGTATATAATGAATTTCCAAGCTTACACATCGCATCTATTTCTCAATCCCTTAATTCCTTCTTCTCTTTTGACCATTCCGTCTATTCTCTATATAACTGCACAAGCGCCTTTACATCTTAGTATTATACTCCTTTGTACCTTCAACACCCTTCTTTCCACTTCTCGCATTTCCAAAGCTCTCCACATCGCCTCCCCTCTCAACGTTGTTGTGTTACCTAATCAGCTCTACAGTTACCATTTCTCCCTGTCCCTCGACTATCCATTCGTTCATTCCAACATAAACATTCTCTACACATCCTCTGCCTTGTCTGAAATCCACTCCGTTCCTCTTCATTCCTCTCTCATCCATATATTATTATTCTTGTATGTATTTTTCCTGGTTTAGTCGATAGAATGATTCCTCGACAGTTTCTTGTATTCCTTTTTGTTTCTCGTAACTTCATTTCTTTTTTCTTTATCTTTTTTCTTTTTTCTGCGCCCCGTACTCTTCTTTGTCTATTCTGCTACGTCTTCTCCTCTCCTTTTCGTTCAAGATTCCCCGGTATTTTCGTCTATTCTTAGCGAGTGCCCCAGTTTCAACAATGTATCGCCTTTTTTCACCTTTCTCATCCTATTTCATTTCCTCCTCTCTCTCAAAATCGTTCCGAGTCCCCTTTTCTTCTAACAGCGCTTTCAACAATTTCAATCAGCAAGCATACATACAGTACAGACACACATACATACACACACACGCACATTTCCATATCTGTGTAATGAGAAATCATGTTGAACAGTGTTCAAGAATGTAGGGATAACCCCTAAGAGAGTGAGATACGTGACGAATCATAGTGTCTTCGAATTATTACATATTCTGTGAAAAAAAATGGAAAAAGGAAGTACAGCAATATATAGGAGGGCATGAGACCAGCGCAAGTAACAAGGAAAGTGTTTCATTTCAAGATGTCTCCGGTTGGTACGATGCATGCAACTTTTCATTTGAACAAGGACAAGTAGCCTTAAATTACAAAGTACACATACACGAGTACGATACACCTCGTCAGTAGTTGTATATAACATTTCCAATCTACCAAAGAGGAAGAAACCAGAAGTAAAAAGAAAAGCTCACAGCAACTAACATCGGCCACGATCTTTCAGAGTTCGAGTCCGGTCAAGTTAAAACATCTTGTGTCCTCCTGAGGCCGCCTAACAAACACAAGAACATCACGGTACAATCCCTTCATCAAGCCATGCCCGTGTGATGACACGATCAATTGACAGCAACAGTGAAACGGCGGTTACAGCCAGAAAAATGGTGGTTTGTGATCCGAGCACTGGCAGTTTGGCGAAACGACCCGCCTCACTCGCCATCCGCAGAGAGCATGCAGCAGACCAAGCCAGTGGAGGCGGCCATTTTGTCGGTGTTTAGAAAAGGAAGGCCACGACTTTGATGCACGTTGCATGCAACGAGAGAAGCCTTGACATATCACGTATGTGAACATATATATACGTACATACGAAAATATGAATGAATATATGTATATGTAAAAATATACGTATATATATATGTGTGTGTGTGTGTGTGTGTGTGTGTGTGTGTGTGTGTGTGTGTGTGTGTGTGTGTGTGTGTGTGTGTGTGTGTGTGTGTGTGCACGTATATATATGCATGTGTGTATGCATGTATGGATGCAATTGCACGTATGTATGTATATATAGACACTTCA
>NC_134780.1:3389827-3402327 GCF_046742065.1 Oratosquilla oratoria | reverse complement strand
CGCCTTTGAGGCTTCCTCAGAGGCAATCACTACCTCTGAAGAAGCCTATGTATGTATGTATGTATGTATGTATGTATGTATGTATGTATGTATGTATGTATGTATGTATGTATGTATGTATGTATGTATGTATGTATGTATACAAAGGCCACAATCGCCCTGTTCGATATATGGCCGAGTCAAAGCACTCCCATCCCTCCCGTCAACTTATGGATGAAAGATTGGCTTGTCCCCGCCACCTGTTTGGATCGAACGTAGTAGAGAGAGGCACATCTCCACTGCAGGACCCCACGGCTGGACCTGGTTCACCCCCGCTGCTTCATCGCACGCACCATCAATGCAAGTAAACAAATCAGAGTCAATGGTGAGTGACGAGGATGGATACTTGGAGCAGAGGGTAGGAGGAAGAAGATGGAAGGGAACAACTAGCCACACGAGAATGAAATGGACTGAATTTTTGACAGTGAAGCTGGGTGATACTGAGAGGGGAGAATATAAGATATTTACTGTGTGTCGAGAACGAATACATAGTTTATCTGAGACTCTCATGTCTCCTTTGGGGTCGTTTAATTTTATTGTGGCGGTGATCCAGGAGGGATCAAAGGGTGGAAGCAGATGCTTTGTGCATAAGGTGGATGACCGATGACGTCACTCATCTTTGACTAGTTGGGGGCGGGGGGCGGGGGGGGGGGCGTAACAGTGACCAAAATGTTCAGAAACCCCAACGCCACAATGCAAAACGGCATAACTAGATGAGCAAGACATCTTTCTTTCCAAATTGTATATTTACCTAGTTGTAGTATATAGTAACCAAGATGATACCTTCTTTGCGTCTCCATCGATCAAGCTTGGCATTAAATTCGTCAAAGATAAAAAATTTGGCTAGAGGACATAGAAGGGCGAGGTTAACTGAAAATGGAGAGTGAGGACGAGGCGAAGAAGGACACTGGCTTCGGTGCGAGACGCCCAACCCGTTGATGTTCGTGTCGCCAGATGATTTTATTAATCTGAGGAGAAAACCTCCAGTCATAGATGGGTTGATTGAAGTGAAAACATAATGTGTTTGGTGTTTCGGGGTGGAGGGAGTGGATGACGGGACAAGAGGGAAAAGAGGGAGGACGAATGGCGGTGTGAAGGATAACGAGCAGCGAGATTTCACCCTCTTGGAAATCGAAAAAGTTCCTTTCTTTTCTCTTCCCTGCAGAAATGGAAACGAGCGGTGAAGGTTTGTGGGAAAGGGGGTTTCGTAAGTGATAATACTTTTCTCCCAATTCTCCAAAAACACGACCAAATTAGCCTTACAAGATCTCCCTCTAATATCTCCTTTCATTCCATGATTATTTTTTGTAGAGGGCGTCTTTCCAGATACCCCCAAAAAATTATTTTGATAACCCTTTGAGGTCTTGAGGTCTTCAAAAACACCCGTGATATGAGAATATCTAGCAGAAGAGCTTGAGAATTGGGACAGAAGAGTCCAATCTGGAAAGGTAAGATGTTTGTTGACGTTGAGTGTGCGGAGCCTACGCCAGGATTGGTGGAACAGGTAACGGTCGCTGCTGGAAAATAGAAAATAGAGAGAAGAGAATAGAAAGAGCCTCATGTTGACAAAGAGAAAGCAACTAAGTAGAAAAGATGAAAACAAGTAAATGGACGTCACTCCTCTTCCCCCCACGACCAGTTAGTTTGTTGACCAAATAAACTTACACCACAGATTCTCATAACCATATAAGTAACACTCCTTTTTACTTATAACGAAATGCATTATGAAATGTTCCCCGTCGTTTCTGAATCACATTACTTATATGGGTGGTTGCTTATGATGCGTTCTTAAAAAGCCCCAACCCTTGTCCAACACGCTCATCGACTGGATATTGGACAGATTTGCCGATCAATGCCATTGCGGAGTATCCACTAGGAGCAATAAGGGCACTGACCCTGTCTTTGTTGATGAGTCGTTGAAGGTCTTGGTTGCAGACCTCGGGTCACCGAACAGCGAGATGAAACCACATGGACTCCAGGTACAAAACCAGAGACTCTTCCGTGAGATTCAGTCTAGGCCAGGGGTTCCCAAACTGGGGGAAATTTCCCCCTGGGGGGAATTTGAAGCTACCAGGGGGGAAATAATTATACTACCTACGAACTAAAAAAATCTCAGATTAATTTTCTCATGTCTGAGGGAGAGAGAGAGAGAGAGAGAGAGAGAGAGAGAGAGAGAGAGAGAGAGAGAGAGAGAGAGAGAGAGAGAGAGAGAGAGAGAGAGAGAGAGAGAGAGAGAGAATGCCTGTTTATCAGTATATATGTACATTTGAAAAATAAATTAGTAAATAGTCACAGTGTGTTTTAACTACTCTTTCCCTCATACACATGAAAGGGGGAAATATGGATGGTCGAACTGGGTGCAAGGGGGAAATGACAGAAAAAAGGTTTGGGAAGCACTGGTCTAGACCCGTTTCCAGGATAATTCGTGAATATCAACTCCAAAACTATATGGACATGCGCCATTTTCCCCTGATATTGATCCTATTCACAGGGCTTTCTCCACGAGTGACAGGCCTCGATGGAGGAGTCGAAGTGGTGACTGGCGACGACGGTGTATGAATGAAGCAACACGCCCCCTAACGTATACTCTCAAATGATGATGACGATATCTAGAATGTACACAACACTATACAATAAAGCCTATCCTTAAAATATATATGCCAACATTTGACTATATATATTTAAAATTATCAATGAGTCCACTGGTAGCGGAATCCAGAAGTCAGCAGGACTGTATGCTTACCACGTCAGCGATCCGACCCTCCAAGACCACTAGGGCCATCTTCAGCATTCAAGAACGACCGAAAAATATACAAGCGAGGTCTTATCAGACCCCATTGGGCCGGAACAGGGGCTGTTTAGCATGGAAATGGCTCGAGGCACCGTCTAGAAGCACCTTTTACCTCGCCCTGACGCCCTCTTATATGGAGCCCAGTAGAGGATGATAGCTCGCCTATCTACCTTCTTAATCGGGTCTGCAAAAGTTTCGGCGATGGAGACAGAGTAATTTACGCAGTCTTCGGTCTTTCCACTTCAGGAGAGGTGGGGCTCATTCGGCTGAATAAAGTCACCTGGAAGTGGAGGTGACTCTGGACTTAAATCCACTACAGCTTGTAGTACCGAGCAAGGGAGGGAAAAGAAGTGAACCCTATTTACCTGAATAGAATCAATTGACAGCAGCCCTAATATATCAACCTGATGGCAACAAAGGTGCAGAAACTCTCCCCTTCCCCCAGATTGAATAGAATGGGCTAGCCAACCCCCCTCCACCCCCCACACACACAATCAGGAGACTAGAACGATGCCCCTTACAGAGGACTTGGTAACGTGGAACTTAATGGTCCAACTCGCCGGCGGCAGAGATCGAACTACCATCACCTCGCACCTCCGCCGCAAGTGACGACGCTCTAATCCGCTCGACCAGCGATCATCCTGAGAAATTTAAGAAATGAATAGAATAAAATTACAAACAGCACATTAAAGTGCTCAACAGTTTCTAGAAACTTGAGGATAACGTCTAAGCCATCGATCTCTACTTGTTGGAGCTGCCTAGTGTAGGCCTTATGGTCTCTTGTAGTCTCCTTCATTCTTATGTTCCTATGTACATAGTCAGCCGTTAATCGTCAGCACGCCCGTCCCTGCCACAGTAGGGTAGTTAGGGTTTACCTTCCAAATTCGGTAACATTCAGGGATGATTTGGTCTGATGGGCCCTTTTAGGGACTTCGATAATTCGTCTGGCATAGTTAGAGAAGTACACAAAAAGTCGAACTCCGCGACCAGAAGCTAAGATCCCCTGAGGAGTCTCCAGCCGTAGAAGACCAAGAGTCTGACATCAGACCCTTCCTGGAATAAGAGCCTTTGGCGTTATCCAGAACAAAAGTAAGAAAACATGTCTCTAGAAGGAAGAAAATGACCCTTCATCTGGCTGAATAAAGTTGTCTGGCGCCACTCTCCATAAAATCACTCTCCCAATCCCACGCACCCGATGAGAAGTGAGAATCCTTGTTAAGGAAGTCCCTGTTACTTGCGGCAAACCACTCCTTTTTCTTTTTTTCTTTTTTTCTACGCCTGTTTCTTCTTCCTCTGCGTCTCCTCCTTCTCCTTCTTTTTCTCCTTCACCTTCCCTTTCTCCCTCTCCTTCTCTTCTCCTTCTTCTACTTCCCCTTCTCCTACTTCTCATTCTCATTCTCACTCTCGTTCTCGTTCTCATTCTCATTCTCATTATCATTATTATTATCATTATCATCCTCATTCCCATTCCCATTCTCATTCTCATTCTCATTCTCATCCTCATCCTCATACTCATCCTTTCTTATTCTCATTCTCTTTCTCATTCTCATTCTCATTCTCGTTCTGATTCTCATTCTCATTCTCGTTCTGATTCTCATTCTCATCCTCATCCTCATCCTCATCCTCATCCTCATCCTCATCCTCATCCTCATTCTCATTCTCATTCTCATTCTCATTCTCATCTTCATACTCATACTCATCATTTATCCTTCTCATTCTCATTCTCATTCTCATTCTCATTCTCATTCTCATCCTCATTTTCATCCTCATTCTCATTCTCATTCTCATTCTCATCCTCATTTTCATCCTCATTCTCATCCTCATTCTCATTTGCATCCTTATTCTCATTCTCACTACCCATCCCCTTCCCCTTCCCCTTCCCCTTCCCCTTCCCCTTCCCCTTCCCCTTCCCCTTCCCCTTCCCCTTCCCCTTCCCCTTTCCCTTCCTCTTCATCCTTTACCTCTCCTCTCCCTCTCCTTTTCCTTATATCCACCACTCCATCTCCCTGCCTTTCTCTATCTCTATCTCAACTCTACTTATCGTTCTTCATCTCCTTTTATTTCTATCTATCCTTCTCCTTTCCCTTCTCCTTCTCCTTCACCTTTTTTCTTCACCTTATTTCTTCTCCCTTTTTCCCTCCTTCTCCCTCTCCTTCTCTCTCCCTTTCCTCCTTCTCCTTCCCTTTCTCCTTCTCCTCCTTCTGCTTTTCCCTCACCCTCTCCCTCTCCCTCTCTCTCCCTCTCCCTCTCTCTCCCTCTCCCTCTCCCTCTCCCTCTCCCTCTCTCTCCCTCTCCCTCTCCCTCTCCCTCTTTTTCTCCCTCTTCATCTCCCTCACCTTCTCCCTCTTCCTCTCCCTCACCTTCTCCCTCTCCCTCTCCCTCTTCCTCTCACTCTCACTCTCACTCTCACTCTCACTCTCACTCTCCCTCACACTCTCCCTCTCACTCACACTCTCCCTCTCCCTCACACTCTCCCTCTCCCTCACACTCTCCCTCTCCCTCACACTCTCCCTCTCCCTCACACTCTCCCTCTCCCTCACACTCTCCCTCTCCCTCACACTCTCCCTCCCCCACCTTCCCTCTCTATCTTCTTCTTCTTCTTCTTCTTCTTCTTCTTCTTCTTCTTCTTCTTCTTCTTCTTCTTCTTCTTCTTCTTCTTCTTCTTCTTCTTCTTCTTCTTCTCCTTCTCCTTCTTTTCCTTCTTCTTCTTCTTCTCCTTATTCTCCTTCTTCTTTTTCTTCTTCTTCTTCTTCACCTTCTATTTCTTCTTCTTCTTCTTCTTCACCTTCTATTTCTTCTTCTTCGTCTTCATCACCTTCTATTTCTTCTTCTTCTTCTTCACCTTCTATTTCTTCTTCTTCTTCCTCACCTTCTATTTTTTCTTCTTCTTTCTTCTTCTTCACCTTCTAATCCTTCTTCTTCTTCTTCTTCTTCTTGTAATCCTTCTTCTTCTTCTTCTTCTTCTTCTTCTTGTAATCCTTCTTCTTCTTCTTCTTCTTCTTCTTCTTCTTCTCCTTCTTCTTCTTCTTCTTCTTCTTCTTCACCTTCTTATTCTTCTTCTTCTTCTTCACCTTTTCTTCTTCTTCTTCTTCTTCACCTTTTCTTCTTCTTCTTCTTCTTCTTCACCTTTTCTTCTTCTTCAACTTTTCTTCTTCTTCTTCTTCTTCACCTTCTATTTCTTCTTCTTCGTCTTCTTCTTCTTCTTCTTCTTCTTCTTCTTCTTCCTCACCTTCTTCTTCTTCTTCTTCTTCTTCTTCACCTTCTATTTTCTTCTTCTTCTTCTTCTTCTTCTTCTTCTTCTTCTTCTTCTTCTTCTTCTTCTTCTTCTTCTTCTTCTTCTTCTTCTTCTTCTTCTTCTTCTTCTTCTTCTTCTTCTTCTTCTTCTTATTATTATTATTATTATTATTTTTTTTTTTTTTTTTTTTTTTTTTTTTTTTTTTTTTTAACTATTGGGTCACCTTCTATTTCTTCTTTCTCTTCTTCTTTCTCTTATTATTCTTCTTTCCGAAGCCCCAGTCAGAATATTACCTCGAGAGGACGGCGATCCTCGAAGTGGACCCACCGTCGATGGAGTCCTGGGGTCCTCGAAGACGTCGTACTCTTTAGCAACGCCTGGAGGAGGAGGAGGAGGAGGAGGAAGAGGAGGAGGAGGAGGAGCAGGAGGAGGAGCAGTAGCAGAAGGCATTAGATGGTCTCCCGATGGGAGGGCCCCTGCAGGATACCCTGTTATCCAAAAACTCGCCCTCAGATTTCTTTAAGGTGGACCTCGGGAGCCAGCCTCGATCTAATCTCCTCCCCCCTGCCGACTGGACTGTCCTTGAACCTCGGCCTGTTTCGACTACCTTGAAGAGAACTGACCTCGACTGACCTACGAATAGGTGGCTACGGCTCAAGGTTACCTACGGAAGAAAACCCTCACCATCGGGGGTTAATTGGCGCCAAGTTGATGAGCAGATCGTCTTTAATCGAATTACGTCCCTCCTCCTCATCCTCCTCCTACTCCTCCTCCTCCTCCTCCTCCTCTTCCTCTTCCTCCTTCCAAAACCCAACGACGTCCCTCCTCCTCCTCCTCCAAAATTTCATGCGTCTTTTATTGTCTTCGTTAATATTCCTGTTGTGTTCTATCCGTGTTTCTTAGCGGTTCTTTGTCTTCGCAGGTATTTTCATTGTATTTTATGCTTTTGGCATTTCATCCACTTTGGCTGCTGACACCAATAACCCGTAACTGTGGACATCAACCACAGCTACAGTTGCATCCACACCAGCCCTCAATCTGTCTCTACAGTCTCATCCAGCCTTCATCCTCGTACGTCGTTGCAGTTACATCCAGTCCCCATCCTTGTCCACCTCCGCAATCCTTTCCATTGTTTCATCCAGTCCCTCATCCGAATCCGCATCCGCATCCGCGCCTGTATCCAGAGCCGCATCCTCGCCTGGTGCTTCACTAGCAGACCCGTCCACATCCGCCCGCTCCCGCGGCCTTCGTACTTGGCAGACCCCGCGTCCGATGCGCCAGCCGCGGCGAGCCGCGTCTCAGCGTGCCGCCGCATCTTGCTGCGGTTTTTAATTAAGGCTAGTCACGTGGACCGAGAGGGTGGCGGCTCTCACGGCGGGCGGCGAGTAAACACCACTGGGTCCCTTCCACGTAATAATAAAACCTGATGTCCCACTTGGCCTAATGGCCGTCCACACATCACAGTCTGGATTCAGCCCTATCGAGCCCCGCCATGTGCACATTAACTGATACTCAAGTGCTTTAACACATGCAACACGTGACGGAGTCTCTTGCATGGTTTCAGATGATGTAATACGATATAAAACGCTTCATTACATGGTGCCATACATGGATGGACCAATAGGTCACGGTTGTACTTTCTTCATTTCGCTGCATAGTGGATGGTATGTTTTCATGCATTTTATACATAGTGTGCTGCATATCGGCAATGCCATTGCAATACCATTAAAGTCTGGGACGACGCACCGTAAAGTTAACCTATTGAGGTCAAATATCCATTATGATGGTTTTATTTTCACTCACGCCAAGAGACGCGACTGTGTCTAACTTACGACAGGAGTGTTGGCACTTGATTCATTTTCCCCTGACTAGCATCAACCGATTTTGTTCAATTTAGACCTGACACCTTCGTATCCGAGGTGCCACGGAGAGG
This sequence comes from Oratosquilla oratoria, assembly GCF_046742065.1. NCBI lineage: Eukaryota > Metazoa > Arthropoda > Malacostraca > Stomatopoda > Squillidae > Oratosquilla > Oratosquilla oratoria. The sequence goes on along the minus strand of NC_134780.1, from coordinate 3,394,329 downwards.
AGAGAAGGAAAAACAAACTGAAGGAGCAGCTAGGATCAGAGGGAAAGTGACATTTGACATACAGGAGGACGGGTGCCACGTTATGGTCCAAAAGGTCTCTTGTCAGTCTTTTGTTTTGTTTTTTTCTCACCCTCCTGTTAGACCTGATAGGTCTGTCAGTTGCCACGTCTGTTTAGCTCTCTCCATTGTTGACGTTCCTCGTATTTTCTATCCCTCTCAACCTCCTCCAGTGAAGTTCCCCTCTTGTGCAGGGCCTGCTGGATATTTGTTTATCATTGTAATTCATTATAGAATATTGTGGTGTCGTCTCTATATTTTCATTTATCAATCTTTGGAATTGATTTATGTTGTTGACCTGGATTTTTTTTTTTTATATATATATTATGTTCGAAAAAGTGATACATCTAAGTGGGAAGCCATGATTCTTAACATCTTTTAAGAAATCTATCTTCTTTGATATTTTGCAATTACCTCTTGTTTTCCTTTTATCCCAGAATAACAGAGCATTGTTTTTTTTTTTTTTTTTTTGCCTATTTTTTTCTCAGTTCTAATGATAACTATCATATCTCCTTTGTCTTTTCACTCTTCCAACTTGGTTAATCCCAGTTTGTCAAGCTTCTCTTCCTATATTCTATCAGCCAGACCGGGAATCCTTCTGGTTGCCTATCTTTCTATTCTTTCTATCTGTCATATATTTATATTCATAGGGTGACCTTGCCATTGCTGCACATTTAAGTCTAAGGCTAGCACCAAACGATAATAGTAAACAGAGTGGACATTACCATAGTAAAAACAAAAGAAATAAAATCTGGACTGTCCTCCCTGGTCCGGTGTCAACTGTCCAGTGTCTTACAAAGGATTACAAAGGCGGAGCATGCCGACAGGAGACCTTTTGGTCCATATCTAGGTCGGATGCGAAAAAAATCATAATAGTAATAAAATAATAAATAAAAACTATAATAATGTAAATAACAAATAAAATACATAAATAAATGCATAGGTATAGTTAAATTATAAACAAACAGGTTGGCTAGGGAATCGTGAGAACATACAGGGAATCAAGTAGAGTCTGGCCGGCCAGGGAGATGATTAGGAATATGGATAGAGGACAGCAGGCCCACAAGACTGAAGAGAGAGGCCGGCTGCCCAAGTACAATACGAAATTATGAATTGAGGCCGGCCGGCCAAGAACACACTGAAATGAAGAGAGTCCGGCCGGCCGGGGAGATGCAAAGGAATATGGATAAAGGACGGCAGGCCCACAAGACTGAAGAGAGAGGCTGGCTGGCCAAGGACGATACGGAATTATGAATTGAGGCCGGCCGTCCTAGAACACACTGAAATGAAGAGAGTCCGGCCGGCCGGGGAGATGCATAGGAATATGGATAGAGGACGGCAGGCCCACAAGACTGAAGAGAGAGGCCGGCTGGCCAAGGACAATACGGAATTATGAATTGAGGCCGGCCGGCCAAGAACACACTGAAATGAAGAGAGGCCGGCCGGCCGGGGAGATGCATAGGAATATGGATAGAGGACGGCAGGCCCACAAGACTGAAGAGAGAGGCCGGCTGGCCAAGGACAATACGGAATTATGAATTGAGGCCGGCCGGCCAAGAACACACTGAGAAGAAGAGAGGCCGGCCGGCCTGGGACCACACGGAGAATTTAGGAAGGCCGGCCGAGGACCCAGAGGAGTGAGTAGAGGCCGGCTGACGGATCAACGGAACTTGACAGACGGAAGGGAATCCAACAGGCAAACGAAATCAGAATTAGGGTGGCTCTAACAAACAGGCGGGACCCGACAAACGGGCGAAATCCGACGCAGGGTGGTCCTGACAAACAGACAGACAGAACCCTATGAATGGACAATCCCGACGGACAAACGCCATCGGAAGATGGTCCAGACAGATCGACGGAATATCGCGGATGGACAGAATCCGACTTACTGTAGAGCTGTTGCGACAGAAGGCCCAGAAAGCAAAGACGCAGTCCGGTAATGTAAACAAAACCCTTTGATCATAAAACGCAAGCTGATCCCTGGAATGGGAACGAAGGACCAGCGACTGACAGGCGGCTGGTATGGTTTGGTAATTAATGTGTGTGTGTGTGTGTGTGTGTGTGTGTGTGTGTGTGTGTGTGTGTGTGTGTGTGTGTGTGTGTGTGTGTGTGTGTGTGTGTGTGTGTGTGTGTGTGTGTGTGTGTGTGTGTGTGTGTGTGTGTGTGTGTGTGTGTGTGTGTGTGTGTGTGTGTGTGTGTGTGTGTGTGTGTGTGTGTGTGTGTGTGTGTGTGTGCACGCGCGTGCGATCAATCTCTTCGTACACCTAGAAGAGTGGGCAAGAGAAAGCGAGAGGGAATAAGAGAAAATAGAGATAGGAGAGAATGAGAGAAGAAGAGCGACAGAGAGAGAGAGAGAGAGAGAGAGAGAGAGAGAGAGAGAAAGAGAGAAATTGTGTTCGTGTTGCAACACTTATATGCTTACATGTTGATGGGTACATGGCAAGACGACCTACAAGTACACGTTCGGTTCCTTCATTACACTGCATGACCGGACTAGCCAGTCAGAGCATTCCTCACGAGCTGCTGATCACGACACGGGTACTCACGCCGCCTACCTCAAACACATCAAAGAGTCCTCCTCTTCAAGGGACCCCCCACACCCAACTGCCTAGTGTAGGCCTTATGGTCTCTTGCAGTCTCCTTTATTCTTATGTTCTTATGTAACATACACACCTCAGGGACCCACTCCTTCCTCTCCTTCCTCTCTCCTCCCCCTCCCTCCTCCTCTCCTTCCTCTCTCTTCCCCCTCCCTCCTCCTCTCCTCTCCCTTTCCTTCTCCTCCCCTCCCCTCCCCTCAACTCTCCTTCCCTCCCCTCACTTCCTATCTTCTCTTCCTCCCTCCCTTCTATTTCTTTCTCTCCCTTCCCTTTTCATCCCCTCCCTTCCCTCCCTCTACTCGAACGTGCGCTATTCTCTCTCTCTCTCTCTCTCTCTCTCTCTCTCTCTCTCTCTCTCTCTCTCTCTCTCTCTCTCTCTCTCTCTCTCTCTCTCTCTCTCTCTCTCTCTCTCTCTTTCTTTCTTTCTTTCTTTCTCTCTCTCACTCCGATTTCTCCCTTTCATTCGTCCCACATCCTCCCCCCCTCCCCGCCCCTTATATCTCTTCCTCTCTTCTATCCTCCACTTGTCTTCTTTCCCTCTTCTATCATTTACTCTCTCTATCTCTTGTCCTCGCTTTCCTCCCCACCTCTCTCCTTACGTTACTTTCCTCTCTCTTTTCCCCTCTCTTCCCTCCACTTCCCTCGCCTTCCCTACCTTCCCTCCCTCCCTCTCCCCTTCATTTTACTTTCCTTCTCTCTCCTTTTTCGTCAGTCTTCCTTTCCTCTTCCCCATCTCCCTCTTCCCCCTTCTCCTCCTCCTCCTCCTCCTACTCTTGACCTCCTCTCCTTTCCCATTCCTCTCTTTCCCTCCCATTTCCTACTTCCTACCTTCTTCCCGTCTCCTCCTAAACTCGTTTATTCTCTCGTTCCTACGCACAATTCCCTCCTCCACTCTCATTTCTCATCTTCCCACCTCAGTAGCTAATTCTCCTGCCTGCTGAGTCTACGCTTTTCATGGAATCCCTTTCCCCTCTCCCCTCACCTTTCCCCTCTCCTCCCTACCCCTCCCCTCCCCTCTTCCTCCCTCCCCCGCCTCCTATTTACCCTATCAACGGCTCGTACCATCACATTGCATCTTACTTATGAAATCGCGCCACGAAGAGATTTGGTCGTAATGTCCGTGATCCCCTCTTCCGTCAGCCAGCGCCACATGAGCCTGTCTATGAATCAGACCATATCGTTCATTTCCTTATCGTTTCGCTCGTCTTGAAGCCTTCCAGGATGATAGTGTGATCGAGCGAAGCATTTTGATATCGGCGATGCGATTAGGTGTGGGTAAGTAAATTAGGCCTCGATGGGGTGCTTAGCAAACTCGACAAAGCTTGTTAAGGAGCCGAGATCGGCTTCCAGGACCTCCTTTCCCTCCCTCCCGTCCTCGCTGCTTGTGGCCCTCCTGCTGGTTCTCCTTCTTCCCCTCCTCCTCTCTCCTCTCTCCTCTCTTCCTCTACTCTTCCTCTTCCCATTTTCTTTCCCTTCAGCTTCCCCTTCCATCACTTCGTCTCCGTTTTTATACTATTTTTATCTTCATCTTCATCTTCATATTCATATTCTTATTCATATTCATATTCATATTCATATTCATATTCATATTCATATTCATATTCATATTCATATTCATATTCATATTCATATTCACCTTCATCATCTTCATCTTCATTTTCATCTGCATCTGCATCTGCATCTTCATCTTCATCTTCATCTTCATCTCCATCTTCATCTTCATCTTCATTATCTTCATCTTCATCTTCATCTTCATCTTCATCTTCACCTTCGTCTTCATCTTCATCTTCATCTTCATCTTCATCTTCATCTTCATCTTCATCTTCACCTTCATCTTCATCTTCATCT
>NC_134780.1:3359827-3379827 GCF_046742065.1 Oratosquilla oratoria | reverse complement strand
GACTACCACTTTCGACATTACGCCTTTCGCTACTGTGTGAGCTCCCGTGTTACGCGACCGAGGTAGGCGGAGCTAACGGTCCAGTCGGCCAATGGCAGAGGGCCCAGTAGCGCCCGGGAGTCGAAGGGGGGGAGGGGCCAATAGGCGCGTAGGACGGTAGCCAGTGGCCTGGCCCTCGGCCAATCACGGTGCAGTGGGGGCAGGCGCTGACCAATCGCGTGGCCTCAAACAGTAGCCCACCTTTACTGGCTACTGGGGAAACAAGAGGGCCTCGCCTGGGTCACCCTCTGCTTCTTCCTACTCCTCCTCCTCCTCCTCCTCCTCCTCCTCCTCGTCCTCCCCCTCCACATCCTCCTCAGCCAGCATGCCGGCTACTGTGCGCCTCGCCTTTGCTCTCTGTACCAACCTGCTTGACAGTGGGCTACCGACATCCTCCTCAGCTGGCGAACGAAAGCTTGCTCCTCTCTCTTCTCCTTTCTTCTTATCTCGTATCACCTCATCTCATCTCATCTCACCTCACCTCATCTCCAATCCTCGCCACTCCCCCTATCATCTCTACCTCTCTTCAGACTCCACTTTCCACCACTCACTTCCATTCATCTCCACGCCTCTCCTTTACTCCCCACTCCTTCCAATCTTCACTGCTCTTCTTCTGACTCCTCTTCACTACTCCCCACTCCTCCCCAATCCACATTTCTCGTCTCCTCTCCCTTCTACTCCTCTCCACTCCATTCCTCTTAACTCTTCTAGATTCTTCTATGCTCCTCTCCTGACTCCCTCCACTACTCCCATCTACTTTAGACACTTCTACTATCCACTTCTTTCCAGACTCCCCTTTCCTCCTCTCCACTTTTACTCACTCCTCTGCAACTCCCCCTTGAATCCCCTCAGCTTCTTTCCAAACCTTCCACTAACTCCTACTCGTGTCCACTCCTTTCTGCTACATTTCACTCCTTTTCATTCCTCCTCCCTCATTCTCATTCCACTAAACTCCTCTTCAGACTCCTTCTTCCTCCTACTCCTTCTTCCTATTCGGAACTTCCTAGTGTAGGCCTTATGGTCTCTTGTAGTCTCCTTCATTCTTATGTTCTTATTGGAAACTGATATGTTATAACACATTTGTAAATGTCCACTTTAAACCCACTATCGGAGAAATAACATCAGAAGTACAGGAAAAATGTATATTTCGACCACTATCTGTAGTCCTCTTCAGCCGAAGAGGACTATGGATAGTGGTCGAAATATACAGCTTTCCTGTACTTCCGATATTATTTCTCCGGTTATGTTCTTAGGTTCACTCCTCACGACTCCTCTCATTCTACTCCTCTCCATGTCTCCCTTCACTCCCCTCCGCTCCTCGATATTACTCTTTACTCCTCTCTATTCCTCTTCATCCAGTCTTTTCCTCTCCTTTTCATTCCTCTACACTTCTCTCCAGATTCCCCTTCAATCCTCACCACTTTTCTTCACTCTATTACTCCCTTCCACTCCCCTCAACACTTCTCCAATCTCCCCCCCCCCTCTCACTTCCCTTAGGACTTTCCTCTTCTCTCCTCTCTACTTTCCTCTTCTCTCCTCTCTTCTTTCCTCTTCTCTCCTCTCTTCTCCTCTTCTCTCCTCTCTTCTCGCTTCTCCTCTTCCCTCCTCCCTTCTTCTCTCCTCTCTTCTCCTTTCCTCTTCTCTCCTCTCCTCTTCTCTCCTCTCTTCTCCTTTCCTCTTCTCTCCTCTCTTCTCCTTTCCTCTTCTCTCCTCTCTTCTCCTTTCCTCTTCTCTCCTCTCTTCTCCTTTCCTCTTCTCTCCTCTCCTCTTCTCCTTTCCTCTTCTCTCCTCTCTTCTCCTTTCCTCTTCTCTCCTCTCTTCTCCTTTCCTCTTCTCTCCTCTCCTCTTCTCTCCTCTTCTCTCCTCTCCTCTTCTCTCCTCTCTTCTCCTTTCCTCTTCTCTCCTCTCTTCTCCTTTCCTCTTCTCTCCTCTCTTCTTCTTTCCTCTTCTCCCAAATGCTTTAACAAGGGTGATGCAAACAAGGTCATAATATTAAAACAACAGGGCAGGACTCGCAGTAATGACTATAAACTGGACAAATTTAGATTTAAAAAGGAAATAGGCAAGAATTCGTTTACTAATAGGGTGATCGACGAATGGAATAAACTTAGTAACCATGTAGTAAGCGCTGAAACTGTCAGTTGTTTTAAAAAACGATTAGACAACTTTATAGATGGGGATGACAGGTGGTGTAGGCCTTATGGTCTGAATTCTGAATTCCTAGGAAAGACCACCCGCTTAACCACATCCAAACTTATGGAAAGGTTGATCCTAAAACTAATAAAAACACACATCTCACCAAAATAAGGCGGTTTTAAGGAAAGCCAATCTACAAACATAGTATTTACAAACATCATCTAACAAGTTCTCGAAAGATTCATCAGGAAAATACTACTAGACAGAAGACTAATATAGGCTACATATGTAAACAAATCAAGTGACACTGTCCCAAGATACAGCCTTATCTAGTAACGTTGTAGAAATAGATGCCCAATAACAACAAAAGATGGTTGACAAACTTCCTAGTTGGTGGAGAATGCAGAATATCCCCAAACAATCATCTATCCTTTAAGGAGTAATATTGCCGCCATCACTCCTCGACCTCCTTACGAGTAATCTCCTTAGCCCCAAACCGGAGTTCAATATCAAAGAGTTCACATATGCAGACTGTCCAACAAAGATAACACAACACCACAGCTACGCGACAGCAGCCAGAAAAACCCAAAATATCTCAAGTTAGAGCCGTTGTTAACAGGTGGTGATGGATACGGAGCTGCCTAGTGTAGGCCTTATGGTCTCTTGCAGTCTCCTTCATTCTTATGTTCTTAAAGCAGAATGTCTGCATTTCGTCAGAAATCCAGAGTGACGCTTTTCATACCTGACCTCCATGTGGTCCGATTTTATAGACGAACTAAAAAAGAATGGTTCTTACACTTAACATCTACGTGACATTCATCACACATGTAAAAGACCTCATGAGGAAGGCAGATAAGAAACTAAATATTTTAGAGGAGCAGCCGCAGGCACAGAATTTGCGCAACAGAAAGAAATGTTAATTCCTATGTACAACAGTTTATACTAACAACTCTTAACCATGCAGAAGTAATTATTTAACTCTAACTGGCAATAACTAGACAGTTTCTTGATTATATAGTACAGTTTTTGGTCTCCCTCCTATAGGATAATTATTAATTCAAAAGAAATTAGAAAATTACCATACGAAGAGAGGGTTATGCACCTTTACTTACACTCTGGAAAGACGAACAGTGCTGAGTGATCTTATAGAGGTATTCAAATGGGTGAAGGGCTTTAACAGAGGTGATGCAGGCAAGGTCATTATAATAAGAAAACGGGGCAGGAGTCGTAGTAATGGATTTAAATTGGACAAATTTAGGTTTAAGAAGGAAATTGGTAAGAATTGGTTTACCAACAGAGACGAATGGAAGAGACTTAGTAACAATGCACTGAAGTAATTGGTTGTTGAGAAGATTAGATTGTTACCTCTGTTACCACTGTTCCCTTCTCTGGTCCCCTTTCACCTGTGGTAATTGTTATTGGGAATCGTAGTCTTTACCTTAGTTCGGTAACTGTCCCTCTGTGTTATTTTCTTCGATTCATGAGCCTTTTCTGAAGCTTCAAACCATGCATATCGTAACTTCAAATAAGATACGATTAAACTCCCTTCCTTCTTATTTTGTATATTAAATCTATGTAACAATTTCGGTTTGATAAATCAGGAATTACTTTGAGAAACTACTTAAGGTAAAACTTAACCCGTGGCCTTCCGACTTCTGAGCTCTTGTTCGAACTTGTACGAGTCCCTTGGAAATGTCCGTGCTAACGTCGGAAGTGTCTGATTACCCTGAGCTCAGGAAGGAGAAGGACCTCTTTTTTGGAAACCTTCAAGCGAGGGACCACGTCGTCAGTTCAGAAGGCCTTCAAGTTTATATTTGCTGACTTCTAAAAGGCAACAAATTTTAGAGAATCTTCGTTGGTTGAAACAAAGTGACCGGTAAGTTCTCTAAAGTACATACTGATATAGTTAAACCGTAAATTCCATACACCACTCTGTGTTGTCGTCTCTATGTGCCGTCTTTCTTTCGTGCAGTTTTTTTCTTATAATACGTCTTTCATATTCTATTTTCTTTTCACTACTGTCTTTGTTAAGTATGATTAGTCAATCATTATTTTCATCTGTAGATTGTTTCTTTTCTTCCCGAATATTAATATACTTGGTTCTTCAAGTTACACCAAGGAACTCCCGTCAAGAATCCTCAATTTGGTTACTAGGTCAGCTCTGCAATGACGTCATGATTTCTCAAGTCCATTGATCTTTACTTTTGTATCTAAAAGCCTCCCCTAAGGACGTGATTTTACACTTGTGAACCAATTCAATTTTCTCCTCCTACACCCTTTCTCCAATCAGAAAGGCGGTTACAAACCTATTATGCAATACTGCTTACTCAAGCAATCTCGAAATCGATGCACACCTGACTTAGTTTACATATTGTCACATCAGCATAAAAATTAACATTATACAGCAATTAAAGCGGGTCCCCGCCGGCTGTTTGTAAACATTTAGGTGAGGGGCGAGGTTGTGCAGCTCCTTCGCCGACGAACTGTTGTTTACCAAACATCCAACTCATAAAAATTAAACTCTCGCCATCTACCCCCTGTATCTACCTCATTTGTCCACCTACATCTAGCCTCATGTACGAGCCTATTACAAGATAAATTTATTAATAGGGATGAAAGGTAGTAGCGGATATGGAACTGCCTAGTGTAGGCCTTATGGTCTCTTGCAATCTCCTACTTTCCTATGTTCCTCTGATCCAAAGCAAGATTTCCAATGATCATGAAAACAAAGAAGCTAGATACAACACAAAATAAAACCCTAAGACTAAAAACAGGCTGCACCAAATAATACCAAAACAACATATCAATTCAGGAACCAAAATCCTCCCCACAGAGCAACATATGCAAAGTGCTCAAACACACCCATCCCTTTACACACTCACATTACAAAAACATAGCCCACCATTCACAGTAACAATATATATATATATATATATATATATATACATATATATAAATATATATGTATATATATGTATATATATATGTATATATATATATATATATTTATGTATATATATACATATATATATATATATATATCTATATTTATATATATATATATATATATATATATATATATATACATATACATACATATATATATCCAAACACAACTTACCTCCTATACCTCCACCCCACAATATGCCCATACAAGGGTACATACACACGCAGATTACAAAACAAACATTCCTAGACAGAGCGCCAAATTCCTTAGTTCAACAAACTCTCCCAGAAAATCTGTAGGGAAATCACTTCCAAAACAGCCAAAATTGGCACTAGCATGCAAACGCTCACGTCACCACCCTTCATCAAAGCAGTAGCTGCATAGAATACGGCTGATAGCAGACACCAAATGCCCTGAATACAATCACCACCCGGAAGGTACGGAACACCTAGTACTACACTGTTCCTCGTTTACTTCCTACAATGCAAGATTTGTATCCACGCGTTATATGTATATATCGAATTGATTCGAGGTTTCACGGTTACCACATACAATCCTACTCACTCGGAGAGGAGATTTCAATGACGGAACAGTATACCCAAGACCGACCTAAGCATTCTTATTAGTAGACATTTTTTCACCACAATCACTGAGACACGAGGGAGTAAAAGGTGGTGATTGCTCTGCCAAGGGCTTATAAAACGATTGCACATGGTTCCTCTTACGGTATAAGGGATTATGCGTCCACCACGCCTAGACCTGTCAAATTAACCCATTCAACTCATGTCAGCCGCTTGTGGTGTAGATGTGAAAAACCGGAAATGGTAGGCCTCGCGCCGGCCCGTACATCCGAATATCATCTGATGCGGCTTGACCGCGCGAGGACTGGCGTCATATCTTTCTGGTGTTTGATCAAACATTTTGGTGTTTTATGATTTTTTGTCTTATTTGACCAAATGACAAGAATCTTGTCATCGGAGTTTAAAGGGTTAAAATTGCCTTATCCCTTTTACCTTCATAACTTGGAGCTTGTAGTCAAAACGACCACATGAGGTTTAATTAGTGTCAGCGACTCATAAGTGCTCACATTTTCATCGAAGTTCTACGCTCACTAGTTTTATCGAAAACCTATGACAAGAGAGAGGCCAAACGCAGAGTATGGTATCCAGCGTATTTAACGTTTCGCCCAGCAGGGCTTCTTCAGAAATAACACAGTGGAGAAACATCTGAGTCAAATGTTTCTCCACTGTGTTATTTCTGAAGAAGCCCTCCTGGGCGAAACGTTAGATACATTGGATCCCATACTCTGCGTTTGGCCTCTCTCCTACAGTGCTGTTGCTGTCGTTGCTGCTTTTACTAACCTATGACAAGCCTATTTATATTCAGCAATCTCCTCGAAGAATTTTCATTGTAATTCTACGCCTGAACCGGTTACATTTATGAAGGTTTCTTAGCCGAAATCTAAACCTCAGCCACAACTAAGAGCTTAATTCAATCGAAAACTACCCTATCTCTAAAGTCACTTCAAATTTTGTCGACCGCGTGATATTCACATTTGAACCCACCTCACGATGCCGACCACTAGTGACCTGTTTCAAGTTGCTGAACGTCAGTTACCTTACCACCTCCGCTGCGCAGACCTTTTGGACTCAAAGGTCGTTGTTCCTTCTCTGACGGTGGTTCTCTAGAGGGGTTTATTTCTTGCTGTTTCCTCCCAGTTGTTGAAGTCTATGTTACATTTTTTTCTTAACGTCGGAAAGAGCGACAACAACAGCCACGGCCAGCACTTCCTCCCGGAACTGCATGTCCGCACTGCGACCGATCTTTCCAGGCACGAATCGGTCTCATTAGCCACCTTCGCACACACCAATAATAACTCACGAAGACCATCTTCCTCCACCACGAGGGATAGCCACGACGACGACGACTACCTCCGATATGCCTCACCTTGCTAAACCTCCCTTCACCCCATACATCGTGCCTCAGCATCGGACATCTTTACATGAAGTCCACCACAGATAACGAGCTCCTACAGCTTACCAATGCACTGACTGTCTCTTCCTTCCATCAATCCCTGCCGTTCGTCAGAACTACGTCGCTATGTGCAACTGCGCAATTTTTTTTTTTTTTCATAACACATCCAGAGCTGCCACAATTCAAGCAGATCCTCCTCAATAACGGATATTCTCTGTTATCGACAAAAGACGAATCTTTATGACTTGCACCGTAACACAAAACAAAACATTTATGACACACAAGTGGAGGTTGTAAGTCGTTGTTGTATGTCGTCGTTCTAAGTGGTGGGTGTAAGTGGTGGTTGTAAGTGGTGGTTGCAAGTGATGGTTATTATCATTATTTATTCTATTGTTATTATCAAACGACACTGGCTCATAAAATTGACGAACCCGTCTCAAGAAAAATCATATCCCGGAACGTCCATAAATTAACACTTAAAATAAATTGTCCTACATTGTATACCATAAAAACGTCAGTCTCCAGCTTCGTGAAGAATATCCTGCCTAAATATCCCTAATCTCCTGAAACAAACAAATGTGGTGTACCAATACATTTGTCCCGAGGAAGGTTGTAAACTTCTCCCCAACATGAATTATATTGGTATCATTACAACCTCAGTCATCAGGAGGCTTAATGTGCACGTTCGTGACGGCAACAGACGAAAACACCTGACAGTTCAAAACAAAACTTCCACCAAAAGATTCTAGTTACACACATATATATATCAAAAGACACCTTTCCAATTATTAGGGAGATGGTTAGCCATGGCATGCAGTCAACCTCAATTTATCCCACACCCATCCAGCATACATTTGTTTTCCCTTTTAACTTAGCTCCTCCTGGATGAAGGGCCATCCCTTTCCCCGCCTATTGCCTGGGTCAGAAGTAATGCAGCAAGACACAGCCCTCTATAGCAGGGCATGGCAACCTAACCTGGTTTACCCCCACCGCTTCAGTATATGGCGACCCTCTCTCTCTTCCACCCTCTCGAGCACTCGCGAGTAAACAGAGAAGATAAAAGAGAAAGTCAGAGTCACCATGTAAGGGTGGAACCTTTATTGAATGAAGGTGGAAAAAGAAGTCACGGGTCTAGTTCCGAGTTCCTGAGTCTATTCCTTAAGAACCGTGACTTCTTTTTCCACCTTCATCAACTTGTCACAATGTACCAGCAGCTTTATTAAATGTACAGCGTTTCGCTTGTTGAAGCATATACTTGAAAAAATTCAACAAACGAAACGTTGTACATTTGATAAAAATTCCATCCTCACATGGTGTATACTCTGGCCCTTCTGTCGGAAATTGTCATTTCAAGCCACAAAAAGAAAACCCTTCAGGACGTGTCAATTTATCATTCATTCACAGCCATTCTGAATTCACACCTATTTCTTGTCGTCTCCCTTCGCTGCCCAGCATACAGATTTATTTTATCAAAGACCCTCTTCACCCCGTCCATCTTGTATGAAAGAGGCGTGAGATTGTTCAAAAGGATAAAAACGACGGAAAACTGCGGTCCAAAACAAACAACAATAACTCCACCCATCTATATCATTCTCGGTCTTTCCCTTGAGTTCACTTAATTTCTTCTGCACTCTAGATTCTTTTTAATAGTTATTCTTCACTCATTCTATGCCCAAACCGTCCCAGTATTCTTTCATTAACCCTATCTGCCAGCTCCTTTCCCGTCCCCACCTTCCGCTAGACGTCAGATTTCATGTCCGCCTAAGGCCTAAGCCCAAACACTGGATGCTACGACAATTTCTTTGCCATCTTAGGGATCGTGGGTGAGCTCACTATCAACGTCGTCAGTTTGGATTGGATCGGAGTATTTTGGATTTTTCAGGTTCACTGTCACCGTCATTAATTTTAGGTGGAATAGGAGCACTTTAAAATTTTGAGGCTATCCACAGATACGACCTGTGATGATTTTTTGTTTTGGGGAGGGTGGGGAGCGAGACGGACGGTGCATCCCACGTCAATATGCTTAGGGTAACTGAAATCCCTTTACCATCGTAAAGCTCTGGGATGTGTTTATTGTCACTGTCGTTAGTTTGGATGGGATCGGAGCACTTTGGATTTTGACCCTAACCACACCTGTAGACACTATCAGGCGATGCTGGTAGGACAGACGTGGGATTCCACGTCCGCCCAAGTCCAAGCCAAAATCCTAAAGCTCCAAGTCCAAGCCAAAATCGTAAAGCTCTGGGATGGATTTATTGTCACTGTCGTTAGTTTGGATGGGATCGGAGCACTTTGGATTTCGACCCTAACCACACCTGTAGACACAATCAGGCGATGCTGGTAGGACAGACGTGGGATTCCACGTCCGCCAAGTCCAAGCCAAAATCCTAAAGCTCCAAGTCCAAGCCAAAATCGTAAAGCTCTGGGATGTGTTTATTGTCACTGTCGTTAGTTTGGATGGGATCGGAGCACTTTGGATTTTGACCCTAACCACACCTGTAGACACTATCAGGCGATGCTGGTAGGACAGACGTGGGATTCCACGTCCGCCCAAGTCCAAGCACGGAATGCTACGACAAAAATTCACTTCTGAAGCTTCATGGGTGGGCTCACTGTCACCGTCAACAGTTTGGATGGCATCGGGGTAATCTGAATTTTCGATGTTTTCCACAGGTCTGTGACGACTTTTCTATTTTGGAAACAGTGGGAGGAGGAGACGGATGTTACACTGAGGGGCCGGGAAATTATTGGAACAGATTTTTCCACGCAACTCACCTTGGTCTTTGGAATACGTGCTGGACTCGTGACTGACAGCTGTTTCCCTCCCGGAAGAGAGCTCAGAGCTCGTATGACCGAACTATGGGTAACGCTGTGACCCTACACTTACACACACACCCAACTCCCCGCCCACGAGAGTTGGAGTAACGACTCGAAGCGCAGCGATACTGAAATTATTTCAGCCCTGGGCAGGATTCGAACCCGGACCACCGTAGTGACAGTCAGGGACTCTACTACCAACCGCGCCACCGAGTGGATAATCATACGTGTCTGATATTGTTTGGATTTGTATGTGGATTTTCCAAGTGATGGTGGGGAGAACGTAGTGACTGATGTATGAAGGACAGAAGTTCTTATGATAATTTTCTGTTGATGTTGCGGGCTGAGAAGGCGCCACGCCGTCTTCCAACTTTTACAGGTATGAATCGGCAAGAGTACTCTTTGTGATTTTCAGATAAGTTTATATTACACCGGTAATGCTAGTATTGTTTCTTTAAATGTCTTTAGTGTTTCTAAGGCTGTTTTATCTCCTGGTTTTAAAAATACAATTTAAAACTGCATAGCATCGATATTTCAAAATATAACTGAGGTTTTGTATACGAGACAAACTATACTAAACTACGATAGTACACTATAATTAGTATATTCACATTGTCTATAAATAGTAGCTGATATTTGTCCTTGTATTTCACCTTTTAGACTAATGAGAAAATATATGTATAAAAGCATGTGATACGGTTATAAGAGCCTGCTAGAAATGCACTGATGAGCGTGATTTCCTACTGTGAGCTCCTTCATCTTTACGCACCAGTGATTATATATAGTCTTCCATCATAGCAGTGTCCCGTCTATCTCGTTATCTTTTCTCCATTGCAGCAATGTCCTGATGGAATCTCTCACCATGCTCTTCACTCACTCCTCCAAAGTTTTTGCGAAAAAAATCCAAATGTGAATGCAAAAAGTGCTCCTTTAATGACATCCTACATCCTAAGTTATTATAACTTTCGAAAATTTTGCTACGAGCTGATTGTAGTCTGGGTCTTTATTATTACCAAGGAATCCATTAACTATACCTTGAAATGCACACCACGCCTCTCTTTCGACATCTCTCATTGCATTCTGAAGTTGCATTGACTTCAACATTTCCCTTACTTGAAGACCCATAAATATTCCACCTTTAACTTTGGCCTCTGATAGTTTTGGAAAGAGTAGACGAATTTCTTGAAATGCCTTTCCACCATGATATAATGCTTTCACAAACTGTTTGACCAAACCAAGCTTTATATGACGTGGGGGGAGCAAAACTTTGGCAGGTTCTACAAGAGGCTGTCTAATAACATTGAGTTTTCCTGGCTTCAAGTTATCTCGAGGGGGCCACTCCACTTTCTGGTATTGTTAATTGTCAGCCCGACTGTCCCATAGACAAAGAAAACGTAAATATTTGGTGTATCCACCCTGTAATCTAAGTAAGAAAGCGAGCATTTTGAAATTACCGCAAACATCCCATCTAATACTCATCATAGTTTACTTTCTCAAGAAGCCTTTTTACATTGTCATATTCTTCCTTCATCTGTACCAAGTATGCTATAGGCAGGGATGGATATTAATCCCCATTCTGTAGTAAAGCAGCTTTGAGGCTTTTTGTAGAACTATCTATGGACAGTCGCCATTATTCAGGGTTACGATAAATCCCAATAGCTGTAAATAAGCCATTACAATTTTCGCAGAAGCAGAGATCCTCACTTACATCAAAGTATACTTCGAATTTCTCATGGCGCTTCCTGTATACTGTTGATCTAATGTCCTTCCCCAACAGATTCCATTCACTCAGTCAGGATGTTAAACCTCACCTCCTGACTTAGTGGGGTCCAAATCCCTGATGAGCTCATCCAGTTCACGTTGATTTGGAAAGTTTGGGTCGATCACTCAGTCGCTGCTCAAAATTTTCATCCATTTCTTCATTGTCACAACCTTCCCACTCTTCTGATGAGACCTCCATCATATCCTCTATCTGAAAAAATGCATTTATCAACTGGAACATGAATAGGAATTGTTTGTGTAATCGCATTACAAGAAAACAGAGCTAGATGTTTGGAAGATTTCAGTACTGATTCTGTTACAAAGAATAGAGTTCACAATTTGATAAGATTTACTTACATTTTCTGGTGGCCGTGGAAGCAGTAGGGTATCATCGTGTGGCACAGGTGCAATAGAGGATAAAATGTTGGGATATCGAAGGGATTTTCTTCCCGTAGATTTCCTGGATGCTCGCTGGCTGAGTGGGTTAGGGCGTCGTTACTTGCGGCGAAGGTCGAGGTGGGGGCGGTTCGAATCCTGCCACTAGCGAAGTTGAACGAAGGGCATGGTTCATTAAATTCCACGCTACAAGGCCCGTCTGTGAGGGGCACCGTCCTAGCCTCCCGACAGGGGGGGGGGGAGTGTGTGGCGTTAAACCATATATCTATATATATATGTTTGTATACCGCGGGAGTAAATTTTCTCTTAAGCAGGCTTGGTTAAAAGCAACTGCAAATTCAGCACTGATAAATTTCTTCTTCAGAGTTTCCAACTTCCTGAAGGTATCCTTTATAGCAAGGGGTAAATAGGAAATAGGAAATCTTCTCTCTTTCCTTTACCCCTTGCTATAAAGGATACCTTCAGGAAGTTGGAAACTCTGAAGAAGAAATTGATCAGTGCTGAATTTGCAGTTGCTTTTAACCAAGCCTGCAGAGAGAGAGAGAGAGAAAAAAATATATATATATACATATATATATATATATATGTATATATATATATATATATATATATATATATATACAGGTAGTTCTCGTTTTGTGCGAGATATGGGTTCCTACAGGTTTCGCACAAACTGAAATCGCACAAAAAAAACATATTTTCCCCATAAGAAACAATGGATAATAGGGGGGATGCGGGTTTTGGCCCAAAAAACTTCCATTTTTTGAACGAAAAACACATTTATTTGACTAATAAAGTGAACATGTTCTAAAAATGTATCGTTCTAAACCTATAAGTAACACTGTGCGATGTACGTCCTCGCTGGCATCTTCTTCCAGTAAAGGCCGGTCTCGTCTACATTGAACACTTGCTTGGATGAGTATTGTCCTTCTTCCAGGGTCTTCTTAAGCATCTCTGGAAATTTCCTGGCCGATTCTGTGTCTGCTGATGCTGCTTCTCCGGTCATTTTGATGTTATGAAACCCGTGTCTTAGCTTAAATTTTGCAAACCAACCAGAACTTGCTTGGAAGGATGTATTTGGCCCGTCATTTCCTTCGATGTCGTTAATGAGGCTTTTAGTTTTTTCCTGAATGATGGCCAAACTAACAGGAATGCTGTTCTTGCTCTGGTGTTGAATCCAATTCGCCAGCATTTTTTCCATCCTCTCCATGGCCGACGATCTGCTGTAGGCTACCCTCTGCAATGTCCTAGACGAACCTGCTTCCACAGTTGCTCGTATTTTTGCAGCATTGTCTCGGACGCACCGCAGTGTGCTCTCCCCCAATCCCAAGGCATGGGATATGATCGAAGTTTTTTGTCCTTGGTCATACCGGCTCAAAATTTCCATTTTCTTAGCCAGAGTGAGTGACTTGCGCTGTATTTTCTTAGCTGGAGGGCCGCTGCTGGTTCCAGGAGAAGATGAAGGACGTTTTGGGGCCATTTTGACGAATGAGTAAACTGGCTGGACTGGCTGTGACTGCAAACACACGAGAGGGCTGTAAACATTGAACTGGGAGCGGGAGCGGCCGCCTGTCGGCAGGCAGCGGAACTACGTATCTGGCGCACTGTTTGAAATGCGGTTGGGGCAAATCGCATCTTAGCGAACAGATCGCACAATTTTAATTAATTATAATATTTTTAATGTCGCATCTTAGCGAATTCGCACAAACAGAACACGCACAAAACGAGAACTACCTGTATTGTACTTTGATAGGTCAATCATGCAAACGTAGCAATCATCGATATTATTTTTTTGGCTCTCGCCAAACTCTCGGCACAGCAAATGGCATTGGTTTCCTTGCACCTCTCAGTCATGCATCTAAATTTGATCGACAATTTCCACATATCACATGAGGGACCCATGGGTTTTCTTGCTTACCCATACTCATTCCAAAGTACAGTCTATAAATAATCCAGTACTTTGCACCTTTCACAATTTTATGTAATACATGCATAGGTCCAACATAGAATATATATATATATAACAGAATGAATCTGTTTTCCCTAAAAATGCGTAGATTCAGAGGTGACTTGATACAGGTCTTTAAGATTCTAAAGGGAATTGACAACATCAAAGGTGACAAAATTTTCAAACTGAATAAGAATCAGACAAGAAACAATGGTCTCAAACTGTCTGGAAATAGATTTAATTTGGAACTTCGCCAACCGTGTAGTTAATGAATGGAATAAACTTACTGCAGAGGCAATGCAATGTAGTTCAGTTCGAAGCTTTAAGAATCATTTAGATAAACACCTTAGGAAAATGCTGTGGTGATTAGCATTTATTTTATATCATTTGTTTATTTTTTATAATTTGTCTGTTTGTTTATTATTATTTGCTTGATTCTCATTTATTTTCAGTTATATGTCAATTTATCATTATTTACTATTTACTTGTTTATTATTTAACTATACCTATGCATTTATTCACTTTATTTATCATCTACATTATTAAATTTTTATTTATTCATTTATTTATTTATCATAATTTTTTTTTTCGCATCCGACCTAGATATGGACCAAAAGGTCTCCTGTCGGCATGCTCCGCCTTTGTAATCCTTTGTAGTCCCTGCATCCTCATGTAGCAAGGGTCAACAAGATCAATATTTATAGTATAAATCTGAAAAAAAGGGGAAATTGTGAGTGTGTTTTCCGTACCCCATACATTTCTTCATATTAGTATAAATTTCTATATCACTAACACGATCGATGGTTGGAACCAGCGCAAAAAAAAATGCACTGGAAAGACTCAAAAAATTAAGAGAAACAAAACTTTTGTGAATTTTTTTACCCAATACTATGAAATTCTTGTTTTATAAAGAAAGTGAAACATAAGTAAATGAAATCATTAATTAATAAACAAATAAATGTATATGTAAATATATATATATACAGTATATATATATATATACACACATATATATATATATATATATATATATATATATATATATATATATATATATTACAAAGGATTACAAAGGCGGAGCATGCCGACAGGAGACGTTTTGATCCATATCAAGGTCGGATGCGAAAAAGAAAAATATATTAATAATAAAATAATAAATAAAAACTATAATACTGTAAATAACAAATAAAATACATAAATGAATGCATAGGTACAATTTAATGATAAACAAACAGGTAAATAGTAATTTATAATATATCGAAAATATAACTTATAATAAATGAAAATCAAACAGACAAATGATGACAAAACAAAAACAAATAATATAAGATAAATTATAATCATTACAGCATCTTATTTAGGTATTTATCTAAATGATCCTTAAAGCTTCGAACTGAACTACATTGCACTACCTGTGCAGGAAGTGTATTCCATTCATTTACTATACGGTTGGCAAAGTTGTTTCTACCTACTTCCAAATTGAATCTATTTCCGGACAGTTTGAGACCATTGTTTCTTGTCTGATTCTCATTCAATGTGAAAACCTTGTCACTTTTGATGTTTTCAATTCCCTTTAAAATCTTAAAGACCTATATCAAGTCACCTCTGAGTCTACGCTTTTTTAGGGAAAAGAGATTTATATGTTTTAGTCGATTTTCGTATGATTTATTTTTGATATTTGGAATCAGTTTTGTGGCTCGCCGTTGTACTTTTTCCAGTCTGTCAATGTCTTTAATGAGATTCGGTGACCATACGGAGACAGCATATTCCAAATGTGGACGAACTAACGATTTATATAGCTTGTTAATGAGTGATGGACTTTTGAAATCAAAAGATCGCGCAATCAGTCCCAGAATCTTATTTGCTTTCTCAGAGGCTGAAATACACTGCTTGGATGATTTGAGGTCGTTACTGATAATTATATATATATATATATATATATATATATGTATATATATATATATATATATGTATATATACATGTATATATGTATATGTTTGTATATATATATATATGTATATATATATATGTATATGTATATATATATAAATATATATATATATATAAATATATATATGTGTGTATATATACATATATATATATATATATATATATATATATATATATATATGTATGTATATATATAATATATATATAATAACGCCATTCACCAACGCTTACAGGTGCAGGGAAGGCTAAAACGCACATAACCACCATATACGTGTGTGTGTGTGTGTGTGTGTGTGTGTATTCACTTGGTCTTTTTGGATCACGTGTTCGACTCGTGATCGACAGCTATTTCCCTCCTGGAAGAGAGCTCAGAGCTCGTAGGTCCGATCTATGGGTAATGCTATGACCTTTCACACACACACACCCCCAACTCCCCGCCCACGAGAGTCAGAGTAACGACCCGAAGCGCAGCTGTACCGAAATTAATTTCGGCCCTGGGCAGGATTCGAACCAAGCACTACGCGCACCACCATGCTAGTAGTTCATCGTTCTACCAACTGCGCCACCGAGTCGTGTGTGTGTGTGTGTGTGTGTGTGTGTGTGTGTGTGTGTGTGTGTGTGTGTGTGTGTGTGTGTGTGTGTGTGTGTGTGTGTGTGTGTGTGTGTGTGTGTGTGTGTGTGTGTGTGTGTGTGTGTGTGTGTGTGTGTGTGTGTGCGTGCGCCCTAAATAATTAGATTATACCGGGAGAAATAAACTTGTAAATTGAACATGGTTCTAAATATGATTTAACATATGGTTTGATACATGTATAGGGTGGGAATGTATATGAAGTGAATGCGGTCGGTCTGGCCAATATAATTCATAGCTGAAAAGGAGCAGAATTTGTTGAATAAACAAAAATTGGTGAATGAAAAAAATTAACCTTCCAACAACTCTGCGTTCACACGTCCAAAGAGGTCGAAACCTTGGGCCACCATACTTGTGATAATAGATTAATAATTAATCAAAGGGAAATATCATTAATGAAAAAGAAGTCATAGAGAATAAAGTATATATAAATGGAAAAATTGGAAGGAGGGTGGGTGGTATTGTGATATATTGCAATGTGATATTCGTTTGTTCGTGTGTAATTTCATGCCAGAGAGTGGTGTTTGTATATATAGAGGATCGTTTCATATCTAATTTGTCGACATTTTGTCGGCGTTCACTGGCAAACTAGGGCAGGCATTTAGGTAACCATTATTTCTGCTGATTCTATGGTAGTTTATTTACAAGTACCTCTCTGATTACTTATTTATTGCGTTAGCTGTTGAGGATATAGTATATTCATGTTATTAATTTTATTAGAATGTATGCATTGTCTCCTTTTCAGAATGTCAAAGAATAAGTTCAATAAACCCTAACGACATGGTCTCTGGTGACTTCAGTTCACTTAAGTTACTGACATAAAGTTTAAGGATTATACTGTGGTAATTGTTTTTTGGGGAATCTTAGTGTTTACCTTAGTTCAGGAAACTTTCCCTCAAAGTGTTATTTTCTTCGATTCATGAGCCCTTCCTGAAACTTCGAACCACGCCTATCGTAACTAATAAGATACGATTAAACTCCCCCTCCTCTTTATTTGTTAAATTTATGCAATAGTTTTGGTTTGATAAATCGGGAAAATTTGAGAATTTTTTTAGCTCTTTTCGAAACTTTTTGAGCTCGGTTTGATAAATCGGGAAACTTTGAGAATTTTTTAACTCTTTTCGAAACTTTTTGAGCTCTTTTCGAACTCGTTAGTCCCGACGAATACGGTCCACTATCGTCGGGTCAGAGATCAGACTACCCAGAGCTCTGGTTCCAGACGGACCTCTTTTAAAACCTTCTTGGCAAGGGACCTTACGTCTTCAGTTCCAGAAGGCCTTCAAGATCTACTTAATTCAAACTTACCAACGTTTGAGAACCCAACCCGGTAGAAAGTTGTGACCGGTAAGTTCTAAAAACTTTCCCTGAAATAGTTCAACCTCAATTTCCATAATTATACAAAGTGCAATTATAAGGAAAGAATCAAAGAGAAAATATATGTTTTTATCGATAATATCGAGTAAAAATAGGAGATGTTGTAGTTCCACAGTGTCTATCCACGAATCGCCAATTCTTACAATCCCAGATTCTTTACAACCGAAATTTTTATGTACCAGCCAAGAAATAATAAGTCTAAAATATTAATGTTACCCCCACTATTTTTGTTTTCTTTTAATCTTCTGTAACACAAAGAAATTTAAGGGGTAACTTTAATATTTTATGATGGTTGTGACCCGTGAAATGTCTGAATACATTTAGGAAATTAAGAGAAGAACGTCTACGTTTTCTGAATTTCATTGACTCTAGGTCAGAAAAATAGATGAGACAAAATTTCGCCACCACAACATAACAATTAGAAATGATCGATAAATACTCCCGAATTTAACTGCTTCTGATTGATTGAATCCACAGAAATACGCCAATTAATTGCTTGTCAATAATTTCAAAAGTTATCTGCATCGGAGATGAATATACATTATTTTCATATTTTGATATGTTAATTTCAAATATAGTAATTAAAGCTGTGTATCGGCTATTGTAACTGTTGCAAAAACAGGAGAGTCACTTTGATATGATTGTTTTCTCATATGTTTTCTCACAAATGTATACATGATTTTATATATATATATATATATATATATATATATATATATATATATATATATATATACATATTGTGTGTGTGTGTGTGTGTGTGTGTGTGTGTGTGTGTGTGTGTGTGTGTGTGTGTGTGTGTGTGTGTGTGTGTGTGTGTGTGTGTGTGTGTGTGTGTGTGTGTGTGTGTGTGTGTGTGTGTGGTGCATATGCAATATTTTCAGTCATAGAATCTAAAATAATTCTGTCTTGTCTTATGGATCTTTAGTTTTTTCATCCATGTCTTCTGTCCGCCTTTATGTAACAATTGTTAAGACTCACTTTATCTGTCAGTTCTTAATCGATGTCCACTCCAAGCTTTTTGTTTTTTCCAAAACTACAAAAAAAAATTGGGACTCATTTCCCTTGCTATTGATTCTCCATGGATAAGATATTTTGGTGAAAGTGCTCCACAGTTAGTTGGAAATGAATCTAGGTGCAAATACAAAAAATGGATCTTGAGTGATATGTTACATACCATAGGTTGACTTGCGTTAATGAGGTTTTCTCCTGCCTTCTTCTGGTTCCCGGTCTTTTTGTTCCCAAGAAACTAACATAAGTGTTTCCCGCCTAGCCTTATTGCCACGCAGTGCTGAGTCAATTCACTACCTCCAAGAAATTCACGAATTTGAGTATATATAAAAAAAAAGAAAAAATCTTGGCATCACCTAATCTGGGAAACTTTGAAGTGAGGTACTCAATAGCCTGACTTGTTTTCTCAATAGTTTTGACATAGTTCTCCATCAGGACAAATTTTATGTGAAAGGGGACTTACAAAATATTGCTTGATTCAGCAAGTGGTGGATGCTGAACATTTTCTTCCTGGGCTTCAACGATGTACGATGTAGCCAGTCTTTCTTGAGGTACTGAAAAGTTCTTGCACGACTCGCGCATTCACCTCAAAAACATCAGTACCATGTGTATCCACCTTGCAAATCCATCACAAGAACATCAACCTTCAAATCGCCACAGAGCTGCCACCGGTTGAGTAACCCAGTGGCACTGATGGATCAATATTTCTATTATTCAGCAAAAGAGCTTGAAGTCTCGCCTTGGATAAAGCTAAGGAGAGCCTCCAATTACATGGTTCTTAAACGATGTTGAGTGTTACCACAACCGGGCCATTGTCATTGTTGTAGGCCACTAGACCACCTTGCACGAACAAGAATTTAATTAACTGCTGTTGACAGTCACGAAACTTGGGAAATTTAACATCAGTTGTGAGGAGACGACTACGACTACTACTACTACTACTACTACTACTACTACTACTACTACTACTACTACTACTACTACTACTACTACTACTACTACTACTACTACTACTACT